>NC_142928.1:131097821-131172821 GCF_046866305.1 Octopus bimaculoides
AAGATGAAGGAACCTGAAGCGTTCTCGCCCCTCCTCAATGGTTACGAGAAATTTATTTCTCCGAGCCGGAGGGGAGGTGCAGGCGTGGCAGTCCTCATCAAGAAAAACTTGGATTTACAGATACGTACTGTCTTTCTGGACCCAGAAGGTAGGCTGGTCGTCCTAGATGTGACACATGAAAGTAAGCAGTCCTTCAGGTTGGTAGCTGCCTATGCTCCTAACGGACAGGGGCAGTCGGATTTTTTCGGAACCTGGAGTACTTTCTATTGACGTCTAAAACCATAGTTTTGTTAGGGGACTTCAACACTATTCTCGATGCGCGAGTCCATAGTGTAGGCTCCACTGATAGGAAAGGAAATTCTTGCCTCAAGGGTCTACTAGAGAGCTTTAATCTAGTAGACCGTTACCGACTGGATGAGCCGAGCGTTCCACAGTGGACGTGGAGTAATAATGACAGCTCACTCAGATCGTACATAGAGAGAATATTTGTTAAGGAAAGAGATAAGAATAGTTTTAGCTGTCCACATTTTTGCATTGTGCCTTACTCGGATCACAAACTTGTGACGTGTGAGGTACATATGGATAAGTGTCATAGACAGCGACCCGGGTATTGGAAAATGAACAAGTCTATTTTGGCTTGTGAAGCTTTCCATACCCGGATTAAGGAGTTAGTGCAGAGGGCTTTATGTGGTAACATCATTAATAATAGATGGTGGCACGCCCTCAAGAGAGCCATACGACTTGAGTCCATTAGATTTAGTAATCAGCTAAGTTTAGAGAGGACTAGAATAGAGGGTGACTTAGTCAAGAGTCTAGATGAGGCAATGGAATCTGGCACCGCATCCAGAGTGACGGCAGCGAGAACGGTCTTGTACCGTCACCTCAATGCCAAACATGAAGGGTGCCGAGTCAGAGCTAAGTTACGCGCTGGGAAATGAGAAGGTATCAACGTAGCCAGATGGGCTCGCCATGTGGAGAGTCAGAAGGGCAAGAAGTCCTGCATTAAGTCTTTAACTGATGGGCAGGGATGCAGGATCTATGGACAGGAGGAGATGCAAAAGGCCCTTCACCAGCATTTTGCTTGGGTGTTCGGGGAGAGTGGTCCGCTTGAGCGCAGGGAGCCCTTAAGGGACTTCCTAGCTGGCGGGCCTCGACTCTCGGCATGTGAGGCTGAATGCTGTGAAGGCCTGATCACTCCCGCGGAGGTAAGAGAGGTGCTGGACGAGTGCTCTGGGGAAAAGTCTCCGGGACTGGATGGTCTGCCCTACGAGTTTTACCATTTAATGCCAGACTTGTTTGGGGAGATCCTGGCAGGCGTCTATGCAAACTGGCAGCAGAATGGGAGAATTCCCAGTTCTGTAAGCCGGGGAGTTGTGACGCTGATCCAGAAGGACCCAAGCAAGGGGGATAGCATTAGTAACATTAGGCCCATAACTCTACTTAACGTAGAGTTAAAGATTTTGGCCAAGGTGTTAGCTAAAAGGTTGACGGCTGTCGTGGAGAAGCTTGTCGGGGGTGGGGGGGCACAAACCTGTGCAATCCCAGGCAGGTCGATCCAGGACAATCTTCACCTTCTCCGCTACACCTTACACAGGGTTGGGAAATTAGCCAGCAAAGGAGGGGCAGTGTCCCTTGTCTCCGGTCCTGTATGTTTTGGCCCTGGAGCCATTGCTGCGGAGGCCGGAGAAGTTAGATGGCAACCCTAATGAGATTGGATGCGGTAAGTTTACTTCTGTGTATGCTGATGACGTCACTCTCATCGTGTCTAAGGAAGCACAACTACCTCGTATAGAAGATGCTCTCCGAAGATACGAAGCGGTGGCAGGAGCAAAAGTTAACAAGGACAAGTCCATCAGTCTGTGCTTCGGCACCTGGAGGAACAGGCCGTTATCGTCCAGTGTCGTTGGACACTGGACAGATGGTCCTGTTAAGTTGCTTGGAGTTTGGTTTGGTTCAGACTCACAGACAGAGAAGAATTGGAGCGAGGTAGTAAACAAGGTGGAGGCCATAGTATGGAGGTGGTCCGGAAGGCCTCTATCCTTGAAGGGTAGAGCGGAGGTGGTGCAGATGTTTATAGCATCTGTAATCACCTACCGCCTGTCTGCTGTGCCTTGCCCCGATTTTTGGCTAAACAAGCTGGTACAACTCCTCTTCTGCTTTTTGTGGAGGGGGGGAAAGCCACTTGTGAGGTGCTCCGTGTGCTGCCAGGAATCGCTAAAGGGTGGTTTGGGGATGCCCTGGCTAATGATGCGCAGACATGCGTTGCGGCTGAGACATCTCTGGTGCCACCTGGAGGGTGATAAGGTGTGGAGTCCGTTGGCGGAGGAGTTCTTGCCGCGACCGGCCTCGCTGGAAAGATTTAAACCCGGTCTCATTAAAAGACGTAATCTCACTTTATGGTAGAAGGAGTGCCGTCAGGCAATCTGGTCTATCCACAAGACAGGCAAGGCTGGCTGCAGGAATACCACCTCGGTATTCTACAGAGGGCTAGTGGAGGGGGAAAACGATGCTATCTTAGGAGGGGCTCTGGGGTTCGACGAGAACCAACTCGCCAACCTGTTTCGTAAGACCTTGAAGCCAGTGTACTTGGATAATTTCCAAAAATCTCTGACTTGGCAGTGTTACAGGAATGCTCTACCTGTTCGCGAAAAGTTATCCAGGCACGGTTTAGCAGTGCCACCGACATGTCCAAGATGCGAGCAGGACAGTGAAACTGTCCAGCACGCTCTTGTACATTGTCGGCAGCTCTCCGGCTTGATGATTTACATAGAACATGTGTTGTCGCATCTGGGACGAGTACAGCTGTCGGCTGAGTCTATGATAAAGATGATACCGCCAACTGGACTATCAAAGGAAGGTGAGGCTTGTTTTTTCTGTACGGTAGCAGTATTGAAAGAGTGTATATGGAGGACAAGAATGGAAGGTATCGTGACAGGGTCCTACATATCCGGCCCTGGATTGCTGTTCTACTTCAGATATCATCTGAAGAGCAAGATAGGGCTGGAAAAGAGAACCCTGTCAGCGAAAGTATATGAACGGAGATGGAAGGAAGTAGTGAAAAAGGTGGGTGTAAGTCACCCAAACTAATCATTGAGAAAATAAAAGGCAAGCTGCTGGGCCTTATAGGCTGCCGGGTTGAAAGACCCAATCTCCCTTTTTAATAGATTTACATGTGTGTAGGTGTATGTGTGGGTATGTATGTGTGTGTGTATGTATGTATGTATATATGTGTATATATGTATATATTTATATAGATATATATATGTGTGTGGGTATGTATGCATATGTATGTATATATGTGTATATATGTATATATTTATATAGATATATATATGTGTGTGGGTATGTATGCATATGTATGTCTGAATATTCAAAAGGAAATAAAAGTAAGTCAACGTTATAAGAATTTTAAATTGTAAATTTTATATAAAGACATCGTAAAAAATTTTTAAAACTCATAAGAACTCATACATTTTGTCTACCTGTTTGTATTGTTTTTGTATCAACCTGTGTGTATAGATCCATAGTGATCATAATAAAAATTTTACACACTTCCTGTTTTGACATCACACTTCCTGCTTAACACATAAACTTTCAGCCCCCTTTTTTTAAACACAACTCAACTTTTAATTCCATGCATCCTAATCTTTCTAACAATTATCTACGTGGATTACCATTGAACTTTAAAAGCTCAAAGACAATATAATGTATTGGTATATTTATTTTTTTATATATTATTTTTTTATATTTTATATTTTATTTTTTTGTAAAAAACATTTTCACTCTCCCTCTTCTTGAAAATTTGCCATGCAATGGAAGCTGGTTAGAAATCCTTTTTAATCTTCCTTATACACATTTATATTAAAATATGCTTTCAGTTTAGCATTCTGCCTTATTATTATTTTTTATTTTCCTATTATTTCTCCACTTGCGGTTAACACAACCCCACCATTTACTGACTTATATGTATATACATATGTATATGTACGTATATGTATAAGTATATATGTATATATATGTATATATGTATATATATGTATATATATGTATGTATATATGTATGTATATATATATATACTGTATATACTGTGCATATATATATATATATTTATGTATGTATATCTATGTATGTGTATGTATATATGTCGTGGTACATGTATATACTTTACTGAAGGCTTGGAATTCAAATTTAAGGATGAATAAGTCTTCTAAGTGAAAGAAAATTTCACTTGCAACTCCCAAAATTTTATTTATGTCATAATATGCTGTGGAAGTTTGCAAAACTACATCAGGCAGATGGATTATCACTACACAGAACACTGATGGTACATAAGCAACAGATAAATAATGAAAAAGAAAACAGGAAAATTCCATTAATTGGATATATAGCAACATGTGCTGGAATGAAATCACCAAAAATTTTTTAATATTTCCATATTACAAATGCTCAAACTCAACCACAGAAAAACAAAGAAAGACAATTTATTATGAAATATAAACCTTGCTTGAATGGTTGATATATAATTTCTTTGACTTAAGGGTAATTAAGATACACATGCATGAGTGCACACTTATATTCACATACTGTTTGGATATGTACAATATATTATTAAGTGATGTATGTGTGTGTGCAAGTAAATGTGTACTTTGTATATCTTATAAAATAAAGACTAATATTTATTAGTGGCAAAGTCAGTATTAATACCAAGAGGTAATATTTATCCTCACTTAAATATTGATGTTCTCTTAGCACAAACTCATAATATAATGAAGAAGATACTTCTACACAGAAAAATGTATACAGAATCTCTCTTGGAGAATTGACCAACATGTCTGGAAATTTCCAGACCGCTGCAACAACCAATACACCAAAGGTAACCCTGACTTTTTTCAGTTGTTTAAATTAGAAGCTTCATTTATACAAGAAAGTGAGGAAAAATGTTTTGGTTCTTGTGAATCACCCATGGGAATTTATGGACAGTTTTTCTGATTAGTGGACAGCCATGATAACCTCAATACCACACAAATGCTGACTATTTTCAGCTGAGTTTGGAGGTTTATTTGTGAAAGTGAAAAAGTAAGTAAATTTGTTTTGGTTCCTTTGAAGCATTGAGAAATTTGAAGGATCTTTCAAACAAGATATATCAATCATACCACTTTCTTTAGTAGTAAAGAGAAAAAGACATCATACACTTCATTAAACTGTTCCTAGTAACTCAGAGAGAACAGCATTGACTACACTATTAGTTTGAAAATTAGAGAAAAAAAGCAAAATTTATGTCACTAGATAACAAAGATGCAGTTTGTGCACTGCAGAAAGGGCTATTGTATTAAAATTTTGAAACCATAACTCTATGGTTTGTTAAATACATGACCATTTTCTTTCTTTCCCTGTCTACATCCCTATTTCTATATCTTTGCCTCTACATATATATCTCTCTTAACATCTACATTTTCCTTTACATGCTCTCTACCAATGTATGTATATCTCTCTATCTCTATTTGAGAGTCTCCCTATCTATGGTTTTCTCTTAATGTGTCTCTTATTCCCTACTAGGTCTTTACCTGTTGCAATGCTGCTGTTAAATATATTTGCTAATCATGCATATACCTTTTAATAGTAGATTGCTATGTAGTGAAAGTCTTGTTAGTTACTATGGTGACAACAGTCTCTCTCTCTCACTCTCTTTCTATCTTTCACTCTCTCTCTCTCTTTCTCTCACTATATTTTTCTCTCAACAAAAACTTTTTCTTCTCCCTTTCTAAAAATGCATTGTGATATATAATTTGATTCCTCCCCTCCTTTCCCTTCCTCTCATAGATGTTGTGATGGACAAACAGACAGAGATCCACTTCTCTTTTATAATATAAGATGTCTTTCTATTACACTTTGATTTTTTCTTTCTAATGTTCTTTTACCTACTATCTCTGTCTCTTATCCTCTCTTTTTCTCCTCCTTCTCTAGGGAATGGAGAAAGGAAGATAACTGTAAGGCAATATGGCCAGATTTTTTTGGTTGGAATATTAAAATTAGAATTGAATTTAAAAACATTGCTGCATTATGTATCACATTAAATGCCATACAAGCTTTCTCTATGAGGTGAATAATAATAATTTATATGGTTTTGTGGGTGTTCATTTTGTATTTTCTGAACAGAATATGGAGAAAGAGAGAAAGAGAGAGAGAGAAAGAGGGAGAGGGTGAGAGAGAGAGAGAGAGAGAGAGAGAGAGAGAGAGAGAGAGAGAGAGAGAGAGAGGCAGACAGAATACTCAAGGTTTTATATATTGATTTGTTTGGTAAGTTTTGTTTGAAACAATAAATTTCCTCAGTCTTTCAACATTTCAAGACAGTCTTAGTTTTATCTTGTGGATGAAACACTTTAAGTGTTGGTTGTTGCTGCCATTTTTATTATAAGAAAGACTCATGGGAATGATGTGTAACTGTTTCTCATTGGATGTTTAATTTTCCAACTTTGATGTTAGTTTTTCTTGTTGCTAAATAATTTGTCAATGTTTGTTTCTAGACAGCAGTATCTCTCTTTGATGAGATTTGTGTTATACCTTGCTATTAATACACGATCCATGATCATCTCCTATATTTCTAACACAAGCATCTGATAGTCTATATTTTACTACCTTTGTTTTATACTGTATGACATAATATGTTGCTTCTTGTTATAGAGCATGGCTAGCCAGTGTCATAGTTGCCTGTTGTAACATTTCTAGTGCATAACTATGAGATGATGTATATTGCACATTCTTGTTTGATATTAATTTCATTTTGATTTTTCCATATTTGACTTTTAGTTTTTCTCAGTACCATTCCAGATTATACAATTATTTCTTAACTGGTTGTTATTATTTAGATCTAGGGCACCGACCTTTAATTGAACAGACCTTTAACCAAAGGTATAATGCATCTAGGGCATACATTATCCAATGTATCCTGCTAATTTTAAGACAGTAGGGTGTGATTTGAGAGAAATTTAGTTGCTATTTCTTGAGATAATACAACAGCACACAAAACACTCTCATTTGCTTGTTCTTAACTGCTCAGTTGAGTTAGTTGTAACTATTCACCCACAATATCTTCTTCATATCCTTGTAGTTAAAAAAATTTTGATTTTACACTGTTAAGCCTAAACTTAGACAAAATAACGAAGAAACTTTATTGCAAAGGAAGTGGTTTGAGTACTAGTTCATCAAAAATGTTACCCGTCATGGAAAAGGAGAAATATTTATCTCTCATTCTCCCTACATATGTAATCAGAGCAGAGCATCCAAAGGTTTAGGCATTTATTCAACAATAACTGGACAAATTAATGCAATTAGAATTGCATTGGGCTTATACACCCAAAAGCAACATTAAATAATAAGTAGGATTGATAAGGATTAATTAGGTATTATAATTATATTTTAACTGGTATGTTATTTGTTTTTTCCAGTGTCATGTTTTTCCATATATGCATCTCTCTTTTCTAGAATTGAACAAATGAATAGCTATTTTACAGTTTCATATCTTTTGTCCATGTTCCAGAAAAATGTTTAATCCTGAAAATGTGATAATTCAGTAATTTATCAATCAAAAGATACCCATCTGTCCACTTTGTGGAATCTTCTTATCTACCACTTTTCAGCCAGTGTGGCTCCATATGCAGTTCTCTTACAAAGAAATCTTTCTCATCTGCTACCCATTTTGTATTCAATCACATATTGTATTTAGTCAGCAAAATTTTCCTTTACATTCCACTAAAACATTCCTTTACATTCCACCAATCTTGCCACCTCTTGTCACTCCAAACCAACAAAACCATTAATTTTTACAGTATTGCTTGTATTACACTCAGACAATATACTCCAGACCTCAGAGCCAGCGCCCATCTTCAGGATTATATATTAATCTTTGGAAATATATTACAGTTAGTTTGATCTCTAAAAAAAGAAATTTCTTTTAACTCTTCCCACTATTAACTTTAATAGCCATATTATCCGAGATCAATGCTTTGAGACAGTATTTATCCTCAGTGCTCATTAGTACAGCTTCCTTAATACCAGATCTAGCTGAAACCTATTCTCTAACACTCACTAGTGGTCTTTCATCCTTGACAAATTCATGGAAAATCATTGCTGCAATTGATATCAGAAAGGCTAATGAATGGGTAAGGCATGAAAATTTCCCAGCTAAACTACCTGCCTATGAATTCAGCTGACTTTAGTCTCTTGAATTAGAAGCTTCCTGTTAGACTATACCATTACAGCTGGTGTAGATGGGGCTCTATCTAATCTACACTCCATAAACTCTGTTGTCCCCCAATGTGTGTTTCTTCCAATACTTCAACAAATTATTTGCCATCAATTCCCTTGGTGATAATATCATTCAACTCTCCTCCTCAACCTTCTGCATATAGAACGATTACGTCCTTTACACATAATCCTGTCACTACATCCATGAACAGAAACCTCAAACATTCTCCAGTGGAGACAATAATTTTGTTTCTCCAACTGCACAAAAGTACAGACACTCAGTGCAGAGATCAAGTGAACAGTCTTCCACCTCATCTTGGTAAACACAACTAAAACCCTCAAATCCACTATAAATGCTACACTTTACAGTTACTTATGGTCTCCCTTTGTAATTTCATTTCATCCCATAGCAAACAATGTAACATAAAGACTATCCTTTTCTTCAAAGCCAGAAAATATTTCAGCAGAAATCACTACTGACTCTCTACAAAGCCCAAATGAAATTCACTATGGAATACTGTTTCTATCTGCAATGGCATATACTAAACACATGCATTCTAGACTGTATCCAAAACACAACCAATTGATTGATTGACAAGAACTATCTCGCCGACACACTCAATGCACTGTCTCTTCACTTTGTCTCTTCCATTACTACCACAACAATCTATGCTCCTCAAAACTTGTTAGTACTATGCCACCTCTATTCAAGTCCTCCTCTGATTATTTAGTGTCTCCCTTTCCATTTCTTGCATTAATTACTAATCCCATTCTTTGTTCTCCAGGGTGCTAACTTTCTAGAATTTCCTACATTTTCTTTCAGCCATTAATTTGAAGCTTTTCAAACTGAACATAGACCACACAAATCTGACCAGTCATAGGAGGCCTAAGAAGATCATGGGTACTGTGCCTTCTTCCTGACCCAAAATATATATAAGAAAAATCACATGTCAATCAGATTCCAACAGCTATGTTAGCAATTGTCTCACTTTTTATTAGATCATTAGAAACTCTTCTAAAGTGTTGAGCTGGCAGAAACGTTAGTGCGCTGGGCAAAATGCTTAGCGGTATTTCGTCTGTCTTTGCGTTCATTGTTCAAATTCCGCCAAGGTCGACTTTGCCTTTCATCCTTTCAGAGTCGATAAATTAAGTACCAGCTGCATACTGGGGTCGATCTAATCGACTGGCTCCCTCCCCCAAAATTTTAGGCCTTGTGCCTAGAGTAGAAAAGATTATTAGAAACTCTTCTGACTGGAGATAGTTAACTGATAGATTTACTTGAATCTAGATGTTAACAATCTGTATTCTAAGCAATTTTCGCATTTTCTAATGATTCTGGCTGCTTTAGTATCATTTTTCCAAACACTTAACAGCCATTTTACAGTGATTGTAATGCAATCAGTTTTTCTATAGATGGATGTGGAAGTGCCATTATCTATGGATTAAATTTCACAACTGGTTCAATGGCAATTTTCTGTCTTTCATTTTTTCTATCACTTAGATTGAATTTCAGTTTTATTTGTTTTACTTGTTTTACTATATAGTCTTTTCTTTTCATTTTTTATTTTTCCAAATTATGTTTAACAACGACTTATTTTACTTGACTATCAGCTACAGTTCAAAGCCTATGTAACCCTATATTGTCATTATATTAATTATCATCATTATCATCTTCCTCACTATCCCACCTTCTACAGTGTCTACAGTGTTTTGTTATATATATATATCTGTTTGAGCAGTGAGATTTGCCATCTCCTTCAGTAATGTCTAGAAATACAATTTATATTGGTGTTGTTGCTAAGTCCTAGATCATAAATCAAAAGAATTTTTTTTGTACATCTCGGTAAGCATTATCTAATAATGTGGGCCTTCTTAATAAAAATAGTAGGGAGTGAGTTGAGGAAAATTTGGCTATCAAGTGCTGTATAGAAATTAATACAGTCACTTGTATGCAAAGTAAGTAAATGTATAGACTTCCATTTATGACTTGTCTGGATCTGGGAACAATTGTACTGCTGTGTGTATACATTTGGAAGATGAATGTTGTATCTGATGTGTTTTGATGTTGCAGATCAAAATTTACTTTCAAAATTTCTTCCACTTTCCTCAATTGTAACAGTTACAAACATAACGGTTGTGACCTAGATCATCATCATCATCGTTTAACGTCCGCTTTCTATGCTAGCATGGGTTGGACGATTTGACTGAGGACTGGTGAAACCGGATGGCAACACCAGGCTCCAATCTAAATTTGGCAGAGTTTCTACAGCTGGATGCCCTTCCTAACGCCAAGATGAGGTTGTATAATTCTGAAGCAGTCCTAAAGAAAATATCTTTTATCTTTTACTTGTTTCAGTCATTGGACCATTGGTCATGGTAAGCATGAGAGAGGTAAAAAATGAGATAGGTGTGATACATGGTTTACTAATTGAGAGGTTAGAAATGACAGAGAGAAGATAAAATGCACTACAGCAGTAGACTTGTGGTCAGTAAAAATGTGTCAATCAGTTAGATGGCCTTCTTTAAATGCACTGTAAAAAGTTTGTGTCTTGTAAGGATCATCAGCTGTTTCAAGCTGAAGTATTTTCTGGTTTTGAATGAAAAATAATGTTTGGGATGAAGCAAAAGAAACAAAAGCCAGAACTCAAGGAAACTAGTGATGATTTGCATCAACAAAAATCAGTTGATAGAATTTGTAAAATAAGGTAAATATGTGCTATGGGGAGAGGTAAGGTCTGAGGTTTCAAGGCCCAGTTTGAAGAAGCAGTCTTGGCTATGTTATAGATGCTGGTTACTAACATACATTATGTAGTAAATCAGAAAATTGAATGAATTAAAACAACACCTCTAAAATTACACCGACTTTCTAAATGACTAATTCCTATGAATATATATATATATATATATATATATATATATATATATATATATATATATGTATAGCAAAAGGTCACAATGCTATAGCTTTACTATTAAGTTTTTATGCAACAGGTGTTTGGATATTTTTCTCTTATATTCATGTTATAGTTATGTTGTTGTCACTATGAAATGCTGTCAGAGATCATTAAACATAACATTTGTAACCAATTTAAGGATTTTAATTATGTGTTGATCACATGTAGAGTGTGATGCTGTAAAGCTTCATTGATATGAGTAGTGTCTGTTTTGGTGTGTTGTTGAATGAGATTAGGTTGACATGAACCCATCTGAGAATGTTTTCAAAGCTTCTTTTCTAAGACAAATGATTAATGTGTCTCGGTTGTGTGAAGCATGATATGATACCTGTGCAGGATATGTTTGAGAGAAGTGTAGTATCATCTGAAAAGGAGTATGTGTGTTGTCACAGGTGGCAGTGAGAAGGTCAGTGATGTGCAGAAGGGATGGTGTGGAAAACATAAACTCTGAGAAATACCTGATTTCACAGAATGGAGGTTGGAGAAATCCCATATTGGCACATGTTGCAAAGGAGCAGTCTTCACAGCAATCTTCCAAATAAAAATGCATCATGTAGCTTTCACTGCTTTTCTTCATTCTAATCAAAATCTCTCTCACTACTATTTCCACTACCATCAAAACTATCACTGTCACTATTACCATTGAAATCATTAATACAAATACTAAAACTATATACAATCGTTATTGTCTTTGTCCTCATAAATACAATGGCTATCATTATTATCACCATAATTAGCTGCATCCTTCTCATAAACATCCCCATCACATTGATAATGATTACATCTGTGAGATTCTGTGAAATTATAAACCATGTAATAAAAGCACTTTCACACTAGAGATACGGCAAACAATAATTTCGCTGCTATTTTACTTGGAGTGCATTGGAGAAATTTAATTTCTTCTTCCAGATATATTTTCTTGTTCTTTCAATTTATCTGGACAGTTCAACCAGTTTACAACGGAATGAAATGTGTTTCTTTGCACATCAGAATTGGTTTAAGCATGAATCAATTGAATAGGATGGAATAAATACTATAAAGGAGAATAAATGAGGTATGTATTAATTTGAGAAATAGAGTAGGTATGATATCAACTATATTAAATGAATTAAGCACTAGAATGGCTTAGTTAGGCATTAGAGTTAGTTTAAACAAAAGCAATCATGTATTTGGACAAGAAAGAAAGAATGGGAAGGAGGAAAGAGGGAAAACAAAACTTAATAAAGAAGACATTGAATTTACATTTTCTTGTATTTGGTATTTTACAATGGTGGACTTGCATTGTTGTTAAAGTGCTGCTTTAACTCACATGATCACATATTGAAGCTTTATTATAATAATCATTGTGTGTGTGTGTGTGTGTGTGTGTGTGTGTGTGTGTGTGTGTGCGTGTGAGTATTTTACTTGCCGCAATAAACCTACTTGGAAAATAGATATAAAGCATGTCATAATTCAATATTTAGTGTATGTCATAATTCAATATTTAATGTTAAGGAGGACATCTTATAGTAAAAATCTTATACAACAAAAGTTCATAGAAATACCTAAATTTCATCTAGCCAACTCAACGTTGGTCTAAGTCAGTGGTTCTCAAACTGTGCGCTGCGGCACACTGGTGCGCTGCGGCACACTGGTGCGCTGCAGCACACTGGTGCGCTGCAAGATGTAACTAGGTGCGCCTTGAAAAAGAAAGATTTCATTTCAAAATATGAAAAATACAAACCAAAATTCTCTAGTAAGTTAATATATAAATGTCAAATTGGCAAAAAAACTAAACACTAATTTCGCAACTAAGAATGAGAGGTGATTGTGTCATTCAATTCATTTAGGCTAATTATGATATGATACTGTAATTCGATTTTGAATCTGAAATTTCATAAGGATAAGAATTAAATTAGCATCAATCTATCGTCAAAATTGACATCTTATGAACACATTCAGTGCACGACTATGTTTCAGTTTATTTCAGTCATAGCCTCAGCAGTTTTCATTTCAATAATAAACTATTGAACTAAAATATACGATGTTGAACTAAATCTTTTAGTACATCCTCCAGTATTGTGGCTGTATTTCAATTTTTTTCATTCATACAGTGACAAGCATTTTCATCTTTTTTCAATTAGTTTTGAAAGACTTCTCAAAAGTGTCTGATAATATGTGATACGCTGCCACTTTTCACAGCTCACTGGTCACTTGTTGCAGTCTCAGTTTGACTCTGTTAGTCATCTATGCTCTTTGTGCAAGACAATTCATATTAACAGACTAAATTATCCATAAAATGGAAAAGTTTATTAAGAGGAAACATAACTGTGATGATTATGAATCTGAAAGTGAACGTTGATCAAAAGCAACTAAGTGTAGTGATAATAATGCGAAAGCTCAACCCAGTCATAAATATTGCAATAGCTATTTAAAGTTTGGATTTCATTGGACTGGCAATGAGGATCAACCTCTTCCACTGTGGTAAAAGATGTCTAATGAAGGCATGTTGCCCAGCAAGTTGAAAAGACATTTTACTACTAAACACTCACATCTTCAATGTAAAGATCTGAATTATTTCCAAAGACTGCTAGAACAGCAATCTAAACAAAGAAATTATTTTGAAAAAAGGATGAATGCTTCTGAAAAGGCTCAAGTCGCATCTATTGAGATAGCCGAAATGATTGTACTACAAATGAAATTGCATATTTTAGTTTAGTTGATTATCTTACCTGCTTGAAGAAAGATGGTTAAAACCATGTTAGATGATGAAGCCGAGCAAGAAATAAGCAAGATTCTGCTCTCAAATAATACAATCCATAGGCAAATTATGGATTTATCTGCTGATATAGAGGAAAATGTACAGAACAAATTTCAGGACTCAGAATTTACTCTACAGGTTGGCGAATCAACTGACATTAGTAACAAAGCACAATTAATTACATTTATATGCTTTATTGATGGTAACATCATCATCATCATCATCATCGTTTAACATCCGCTTTCCATGCTAGCATGGGTTGGACGATTTGACTGAGGACTGGTGAACTGGATGGCTACACCAGGCTCCAATCTGATTTGGCAGAGTTTCTACAGCTGGATGCCCTTCCTAATGCCAACCACTCCGAGAGTGTAGTGGGTGCTTTTACGTGCCTCCGATACGAAGGCCAGTCAGGTGGTACTGGCAATGGCCACGCTCAAAATGGTGTATTTTACGTGCCACCTGCACAGGAGCCAGTCCAGTGGCACTGGCACGATCTCGCTTGAATGTCTTTACACGTGCCACTGGCACAAGTGCCAGGAAGGTGACGCTGGGCACCAAATCATAAATCAGTTCTGTTGTTGCGAAGAAATGCCACTCACTTCAAGAGGTCAAGATATTTTTGACATTTTATCTGCCTACCTTGTAAAACGGAATTTATCCCGGAATTCATGTGTTGGAATATGTACCTATGGGGAACCATCTATGATAGGCTCTATTAAAGGTTTTGTATTGCTCATGCAACAGCAAAATCCTAATGTTATATGTTCTCATTGCTTTCTACATAGGGAGGTACTAGTTTCAAAAACAATACCAGTTGAGTTAAAACAAGTATTATACAAAGTTGTTGAAATGGTTAATTATATTCAAAGAAGGTCATTGAAGTATTGTTTATTTGAACAAATTTGTGTTGATATGGATTCCCAGCACAAGCACTTACTTTTACACACAAAAGTCAAACAGCTTTCAAAAGGTAAGGTGCTACATTGCATATATGAACTCCAGAAGGAATTGCATACATTTTTAAAGAAAAACATGAACACTTAGAATGTTTACAATGTGAATTTTGGGGTTCCAAGTTGGAATATTTAACAGAGATATTTGCACAACTTAATAGTGTCAACACAAGTATGCAAGGTAGAGATGAAAACTTTCTCACTTTGACAGATCAGCTGGTTTCATTTAAAATGAAAGTTGTAATTTGGAAAAATAGAGTTGAAGGTGGTAACTTGGAAATGTTTCCCTTAATACGTAAAAGGTGCATAAAAAAATGACTCCTATTGTATTTGAACATTTGACAAATCTGGAAGAAAAAAATAAACTTTTATTTTCTGTCATTGAACACAGAAGAGTATGATTGGGTTCAGAATCCCTTCATAAAAATTCCATCTAATATTGATCTGAAAATATGTGAAGAAGAGGAATTGGCATTTATGTCCAGTGATCACAGACTTAAAATCAAGTATGCTGAGTTACCTATTGATACATTTTGGAATACTATTATAGGAGAATACCCCCTCAGTAGTAAAAAAAAAAGCTCCATCTATTTTGATGCAGTTTTCCACATCGTATTTATGTGAGTTGGGATTTTCAATCCTCAATAACATCAAATCCAAAAAAGAAAGAGGCTCTGTTGCATCAAAGAAACAATGAGGATTTGTCTTTCTCAAATACATCCCAATATTGAAAACATTTCCAAAAAACATCAAGCACATGTTTCTCATGGGTAACTTTGCTTCAAATATTGAATAAAGAGTGAGTACATGCAATTTTTCTGTATCTTTAATTATCTGTATATCACTTTATAGTTTATGTAGAAAAGCTCTTTTGAATAAATTTTAGAATTTATGTACAAAGTGTGCCAAAATATTTTAACTTCTTGTAAGGTGTGCCGTGAGTAAAAAAAGTTTGGGAACCACTGGTCTGAGCTAAATAACTAAATGTCTTTTCAGCCAGTGTGTATTTCTGGTTTTATGACATTCTCTAGATGAAATCTAAACCTAATTTGGATTAAATCTTAGTCTGTTACAAGTAACATTCCCAGATGATCTACTATCAGCTCCTGACAGCTAGGAGAACTATAGAATAAAGTTTATTGTCCGGAAAAACAATAAAATGCTACAACTAGATTTGAACTCATGGCATAGTTGTCAAATACCTTGTCTACTCAGTTATTTTATCATTATATATTAGAACAGTTGAATAAGTCTGTAAATTTAATCATTCACAAGACTGAAAGAAGCCCATCATATATATATATATATATATATATATATGATGGGCTTCTTTCAGTCTCCGTCTACCAAATCCAGTTACAAGGATTTGGTCTGCCCAAAGCTATAGTAGAAGACACTTGCCCAAGGTGCCACACTGTGGGACTGAACCTGAACCATGTGGTTGGGAAGCAAGCTTCTTACCACACAGCCATGCATGATTAATTCAAAACAATGTGAATAAAGGACCATTACATTTGACAGAGTTATATGAATGTTAAAGGGCTAAAGTGGAGTACTAATCGTGAATATGTGACTTTGACTCATGTGTTTGGTCATGGAGTTTACATCTTAATCTGCAATGCTAGTAGTGGTTAGTCATGAAGTCCCTAACATTTATGGTAAGATCTCACATATGTAATACAGGGATTGCAAAATCTTCAATTAACTATGCAATTAGTAGAACAAAAACTTCCTCCATAGATACATAGAATAAAGAATGCTACCTCAAGACATCCCTCCCCCATTATATTTATAATAAGCATCATGTTCTCTCTATTTCCATAAATATTGAACACACTTAGTCTTGCCAACTAAGGAAAATATATTTCATTGAGAAAGTCTAAAACTGAAATACATCTATTATTTTCACTATTTGGTTTTAAAAGTCAGATCTATATAAGCATGGCTGTGTGATTAAGAAGTTTGCTTCTCAGCCATGTGTTTTTGGGTTCAGTCTCACTGCGCAGCATCATATATAAGTATCTTCTACTAGCCCTGGGCCATCAAAGCCTTGTGAGTGGATTTGGTAAACAGAAACTGAAAGAAATTCTATGATGTGTATGTGTATATATATATGTATATATATATATATCATGCTCACTCGCCGTGAAGTTTCTCTCAGGTGGTCTACCTTATCTTGCATGTCTTCCAGGTGATGTGACAGTTACTCAAATTTATCCCCATTGCATATATAATCATCATCATCATCATTTAATGTCCGTTGTCCATGCTGGCATAGATTGGACAGTTCGACCAGAGCTGGCAGGCTGGGGAGCTGCACCAGATTCCAGTCTGATTTGGCATGATTTCTATGGCTGGATGCCCTTCCTAATGCCAACCACTTCACAGAGTGTGCTGGGTGCTTTTATGTGGCACCGCATGGGGCACTTTTACATGGTACTGCACGGGTGCTTTTATGTGTGTGGCAGGGTGAATGTTTGTGTCTCTTTGTTTTGACATCTTGTAATAAACAAATGTCCTCATTATACAAGTGAAATCTCTCGTTTTCAGTCTTTTATGAAAAGATGTCCAGCCATAGGGCAATATTACTTTGCTTAGATACAGGTGAAAGTTGACAACAGGAAGAGTATCAAGCAGTAGAAGGCCATTTTTGGGAGAGCTCAGTCAATTGAATTAATTCCAATATATGACTGTTACTTATTTTATTGAGCCTTGTTAGAGGAAAGGCAAACATGACCCTAGCAAGATTTAATGGGACTTGCTTGCAGCTGCTTGCTTCATGCTCTTGCTTGGTGAGGCTGAGGTCATCCCAGGTTAGTGGTCTCAGAGACATCATCATGTATAGAGCCTACCAGATCCACCAGTGCTCTCCATCATCGGCAGCCTCAGGTGATGTTGAGTCTCTGGAAATCTTCCCCAATCACACCCAGTCATCTGGGATTTGAATATCACAAATATCACTGGAGTACTGACTGTGCTGACTACTGCCCTCAATTTATTGAATATTTTTCTGAAAGGATGCTTTTTTTGTTTTTGTAGGTAATAAACTGAGTAATATCTCAGCTTATAGAAAAAGTTTTCTTCTGGGTAATAGATATTCACATTAGGTTAGGGATGTAAACAGTAAGTTTCTTTTGAGTGGGTTATTAATTGTGATAATAAAAAGTGTCTTATAGTTGATAAAGAGTATTGATTACTAAATTGATTTTAAATTTTGGCATGAGGCCAGCAATTTCAGGGGAGGAGATAAGTCAATTACATCAACCCCAGTGTTTAACTGGTACTTATTTCATTCACCTTGAAAGGATGAAAGGCAAAGTTAACCACAGCCGAATTTGAACTTGGAATGTAGAGATGGACAAAATGCCATTTAGCATTTTGCCCAGTGCAGTAACAAATTCTGGCTGCTCGCTGCCTAAATATCGGTTACTATATTAAAGGGTATTAGTGGCAAGTAAGATGATAGGAGATGGTAGTTCTAACCTGTGTGTAAATAAATGATTTGATCAATTTCAGGTGATATAAGTGTTAAATTTATTTATTGTGGATAGTGGGAAAATTTATTGTGAATAATTTAGCAAAACACATTTTGGGGCTACAGATATAGCCACAGACTAATTTTTAACCAGCATTGAGGTTTACCTTTAGGTTAAATATACACACTCGGGTGCTTTACTGGTTCAGCTTCTGTAAGGGAAATAAGTGACACATTTTCTAGTGGAGAATGGTAAAGTGTTTTGTAGTTGTTAAAACAGATAACTGGCTAGTTGTTTCAGGGTGGGTTCAAAACTTAAATCATCATTGTTGTCATCATCATCATTGTTTTATATCAGTTTTTCCATGCTTGCATAGGCTGGATAGGTTCTTTCCAACATAGTGTCTCACTATTTGTTGTGTTTTCTTTGTCATCTACTTCTTAAAGTTAGACATCCTGAGGTAAGCTTTTATCACTTCTGCCCATGTCTTCCTTAGTTTTCCCCTTTTACAATTTCCTTTGACATGGATATCCTGGCATTTCTTTACCCATCTGTTGTCCTCCATATGCATCACATGTTTGTATGAATGCAGTCCTTGTTCTTGCACACGCCAACCAATTCCTGTTATATCTAATCTAAATGTAAATGATAAAATATTTTATGACTAGTGATAATCTCAGGTGTTTTAAATCTTACTTTAGCATGATGACAGTTGAAGTGCTAGCAGTAATAACAAACAGGAATGGAATAAAGTCACATTATTTTCTGGTAGTTAAAACAGATGAGGTTGGTAATGGAGCACTAGATGCTTCTTGCTATCTTTACAGTATTGCTTTTTCACAGCTTTGAGTTTAGATTTGATTAGATACTAACTTTTCTCCTTCTAGTTTTGACAAAATACATACATACCAGTAGTGTACAAGGGTTAAATCAGTTGATGATCACCTGTGTCTGTTTAATGAAGCTGTTTTAAGAGTTTAACAATGATAGAAGAAAAGTAAGAAAATCTTTTAGAAAGTTAGTAAGCATATTTAAATGGAAATGTAATTAAGAAAA
This sequence comes from Octopus bimaculoides, assembly GCF_046866305.1. Lineage (NCBI taxonomy): Eukaryota > Metazoa > Mollusca > Cephalopoda > Octopoda > Octopodidae > Octopus > Octopus bimaculoides. The sequence continues at coordinate 131,117,249 of NC_142928.1, forward strand.
CTAATGCACTTCATTGGTTAGAAGAGAGCCCTTCAAGTAACTTACATAGTGTTGTTTGGCAGCAAAAAAACAAAACAAAAATAGTAAATGCGATTACTAGAAGAGGGAGTTAAGAAATCACAACTACTACTGAAATTTTAATTGCACGAATATAGTTATATTATTAACTAAACTTGAACAGTTTACCTCCGAATGCTCACTAAATGAAAGGAAGCATTTTATCAAAGCAGATCCCATATTTTCAATGTGTATGGTAAATGATATATTTTTCAAATGTTCTGTCTATCTCTGTGATATGTTGTGCAGTTACTGCAATAGTTATTCCTGTTAGTAATATTACTGTTGCTTCAGTCAGCTTTAATGATCAGCAAGATTACCCCCAACCCCTTCTTTCTTTTTTTGTTTTTCTAATTTTTTCTTATAATATTTTTTTTGTTTCTTTGTTTTTTCTATTAGCATCATTAGTATTTCTACCGTGTGCGCATGTTTAATAAAATGGGACTTGCTACTGTTGCTATTACTATTACTACTGTCATGTGCATCTTTTATTCCCACAACCACCCTGCTGTCACCGCCTGTTCCTTGTTTCTCTCTCTCTCTCTCTCTCTCTCTCTCTCTCTTCAATTCTTTTTCTCTCTTCAACTCTCTCTCTATCATAGCTGCCACTTGTTCTGTATTGATTTTAGCAAATGTGTCCATAGCAACAGTATGGAATCAGTACATTACAACACACAACAGTTGATTGAGCCATAATAGAGATGACTAGATGGGGATATATTTAGCCGATTCCTTCTTTAATATCTTGCGTCAACAACCAGCTGTAAACACGGCAGCACATTCAACGGTGGATCGTTTCTTACAGAAGGCAGAGAAAGAACAACGACAACATACTCAGTAAAAACAAAAGAAGGATTAAAACACTGTTTACACCCAACAAAATGAAGTATTTCTACTTTACTACTAGCTACCTATGATTTGTATCTTCCACTGAATTCCTTATTTTAAAATTATTTTTTTATTGATTCCAACAACATCTCTATGTAGTCACTTAGATTTAAAATTTAACAGCCGTTACATACCTGTTGATAGGTGAGTTTCTAACTATTTTTCTTTTAATTGTCTTGAGAATTTAAATGTTTTCATTTATGTTGATGGAGATAACTTTTTATTTGCTATTTAAAAAAAAAAAATGTATTAAGTAATTCACTCAATTTATAATTGTGGAAACTGACTTTAGAAAATATTTTATTACACATCTACTTGTTGAATTTTATGCAATTCACACATTTATTTCATGAAATGTTTGAATTTTATTTAAATGGTGAGCTACCAACAGGATGCAGTGATGATAATTCTCTTAGATGGAGAATTCAAATTTAATTCTTAACATGCGAGTTTAGATTACAATCTTAGAAACCTATGACTCACTTTCTTTTCCCTATTCGTTCCCTCTCTCCTTTATTCACCCTTTCCCTTTCACACAAACATCTCTCTCTCACACACGGCTCTCTACTTTTCTCACTGTTTTTCTTTCTCTTTCTGCCACTGTCTCTCTCTTTCTCTCTCTCACACACATACACTGCTCTTTTTCTCTCTCTCACACACACACACTGCTCTCTCTCTCACACACACACTGCTCTCTCTCTCTCTCACACACACACTACTGTCTCTCTCTCTCTTTCTCACACACACAATGCTTTCTCTCTCTCTCTCTCTCTCACACACACACAAACACACACACTGCTCTCTCTCTCTCTCATCCACACACACTGCTGTCTCTCTCTCTCTCTCTCTCTCTCTCACACACACACATACTGCTATCTCTCTCTCACATGCTCTTCTCTTTCCTTCTTTCTTTCTTTCACACACATACAACTCTCTCTCACCACACAACATAACATATTCAGGGTCCAAGCTACAAATGTAATAATTTTAATCATATACATGTAGTCGTACCTTTAAATATATTTTGATTTATATACCTATCTTTCTGTGTATTTATGTATACATTGCCTAAGTGTCAAGTACACACATATGTACATCCACCCACATATATACACACCCACACTTGCTTTTGCTTCTCTATTTTAACTCCTCCCATCAACTATATTATCATCCCCACCTCCGTATTACTTCTCTACCAATCAACTTTGACATGACTGCACAGTTATCCTCACCTACTTATCAACTCTCCACCAATCAACTCTTATTCTTACTTCATACCAGTATACTCATAACTATTGAAGAGTATTTATATAATTTATTCTTTAGTTGAATATCGCAAACTATTGTGAATGTTTACTCGATAATGCACCATATTCTTTAATAATCTCCTTCTGAAGATGGCCACAGGTGCAGCTGAAAGTTTGAAATTACATATTTCATTTCCTATGTCTTTCTCTTAATTAACATGCAGTTACTTATGAATATGTAAAACTCGGTATAACTTAAAAATGCATACATTTGCATGAGTGTGGGGAGTGGGTAGGGTATGTTGGACATTCATTGTTGTGAAACAAGGAAGACTATTCCATCAAATAATACATTAATGATTATGATGTTGAGTTGATGCATCTGTTTGGAGTTCATTTTATTTGCATTCCCTAGTTTATATACACACATACACACACACACACACACACACACACACACACACACATATGCAAATATATTGTTTTTGGAACATTGAATCTCAAAGTGTATAGAGCTATAAATAACAGTATATAAATATTGGTTTTTTTGGTAGCCCTCAACTTTTTCTATCCACAGAGTATTTTTCAACCCAATATTTATGTTACTATCTATTGCTTTATGTGCTTCAAGATCCGCTGTCCTAAAAACAGAATTATTTTACCTTCTCTTGAAAGTTTATAAATTCATATGACATCAACTATATATATATATATATATATATATATAAAGAATAAAAAGTTTTGAATAGTACAACAATCCACTATAATACAAAAAATGGACTATATACCTGTTGTAATTTAGTTATCTATAGTCCAATGATATTTCGGAATACAATTCCTTCTTCAGATATTCTTAGATGGAGTTGCTGCTATAATCTTTTTTCAGAAGCGTCTCAGTACTGAGACGCTTCCAAAAAAAGAAAACAGATTATAGCAGCGACTCCATCTAAGAATATTTGAAGAAGGAATTGTATTCTGAAATATCATCGGACTATAGATAACTAAATTACAACAGGTATATAGTCCATTTTTTATATTATAGTGGATTGTTGTACCATTCAAAACTTCTTTACAAATAATACACAATGCTTCAAGCAAACTACAATATTCTCCTATGTAATATACACACACACACACACACACACACACACACACACACAAACATAAATATTTATGTATGTGTGTGTGTGTATATATATGCACACGTGTGTGTGTGTATAATATATATATATATATATATATATATATATATATAGGCACAGGTGGCTGTGTGCTAAGAAGCTTGCTCCTCAACGACATGGTTCCAGTGTGGCACCTTGGACAAGTGTCTTCTACTATAACCTCAGGCTATAAACAAAAGCTGAAAGAAGCCTGTCATATACATACATATATATTTGTGTGTGTTTGTGTGTGGTAATTATTATTATATCAATAATCAATAAATTACATAAGGATTCCTCATATTGGTACAAAGCCACCAATTTGTTTGGTAGTAGGAATAATCAACTGAATGAACCCCATTATATTTATTACTTTATTGTCCCCAGAGGAATGAAAGAGAAAGTTAAAATCCTTGAAGTTTGGACTTAGAGCACGAAATGTTATGAATAAAAACTGCAAACCATAACAATTCTTTTCTTTTTATTAAATATAATAAAAAAATCACCTAAAACTACTATAATAAATAAAAGAATGTAATTGTAGTAAGTAATGTTACAGATTAAACCCATTATTTTACTCTTCATCTACATTAGTATGTTTGATAAAATTTTTAAAAAATGGATAATCCTTTGTCAATGTTATTATTCAAAGTAACAACCAACAACCTTAAATAACATATATATATATATATATATATATATATATATATATATATATATATATATATATATATCATCATCATCATTATTATTATTTAACGTTTGTTTTCCATACTGGCATGGGTTGGATTGTTTGACAGGAGCTGGCCAGCCGGGGAGCTGCCCAGACTTCAAATTGTCTGTTGTGGCATGGTTTCTACAGCTGGATGCCCTTCCTAATGCTAACCACTTTAAAGAGTGTGCTGGGTGTTTTTTATGTGCTACAGGTATGGGTGCATTTATGCAGGACCAGCACAAGTGCATTTTATGTGGTACTGGCATCTGTAATGGACAAGCCTGTATATATGGATGACAGCGATTTTACTTGGCATGATGTAGTACACCAAGTACACCAAATTGCCACAATTCTCAGTCCCTTTTCATTTCGTCAGTGAGGCCCAGTGTCTGAAGATCCTTTCTCACCACTTCATCCCATGCCTCCTGGGGTCAACTCCTTCCACAGGTTCCCTCCACAATTAGAGTTTAGCACTTCTTTATGCAGCTGTCCTCATCCATATGTATCATGTGACTGTACCAGTGCAGTCTTCTTCTGCACACAACATCTGATGTCTCTTATACCCAGTTTTCTTCACCACTTTGGTAGCAGTGATACTACATATATATATATTAGAGATACAAAATGCCTGGCATTTCATCAGTTTGATGCAATGATTTGGAATAAAATACTTGAAAGCAAGTAAAGATTGGTGTCAGGAAGTGCATCCAACTGTAGAATATAGTTTCAAGAAGTCTTATTCAACCCATTGCAGTATAGAAAATTGCTGACATAAAATATGATGATGACAACACACATACACACACACATATGCAAACTTGTGTGTATGAGTGTATATGTATATGTGCACGTGCACACACATACACACACACACAGTACTCAGTGTATATAGTAGAGTTTACTTAGAAAGAGCTTGGGAAATTATTTGAACAGTTGCCAGAAACTATGAGTAGTGATGGAATGACTAATTGGTTGTTTTCATATATATATATATATATATATATATATATATATATATATATATATATATATATATATAAATATATAGTTTTAGGGAAAAGAACCAAGGTTCATGAACTCATCGATGAAAATCCACTAAAATTCCCTAAAACTATATATTTATATATATTTAATACTGTAAAACTTAATTTAATTTTAATTTTTATAAATTGATTTTAATTGAGTTTTTACCTGTAATTTTGGATTTTTATCCCTAATATTATTATGATATATATATTATTATGATATATATATATATATATATATATATATATATGGAAACTAGATGCATATATATGGACCTTGCAAGGTACATCTTATTTTGTCTTGAAATATTTGTTCACTGAAAAATACTCTACAGCTAATTGGAAATAAGTTAAAGCTACAACCAATGTCTATGTGACATAAATCTGTTATACTTCGTTTTTGTATCTGGTTACTTCCATATATAAAGGGTAAAGGCCCCTCCCCCCAGTCATGAATGACCTTGGGATTGCACCTAGAAAGTTACCCTTCAAGGAACAAGTTTGGGCAAGGTTGTTTGTGGAAGACCAGCAGTCACCCATGCATACCAGCCTCCCCTCTACATGCCACTGATGTTATCTGAGGGAAAAGCAAAGGCTGATACAGCTTGGCACCAGTCATATCACAACTCATTTCTACAACTGAGTGAACTGGAGCAATGTGAAATGTCTTGCTCAAGAACACAACACACAGCTCAGTCAAGAAATTGAACTCACTACCTTATGATTGTGAGCCTGACACTCAAACCACTGAGCCATGCACCTTCACTTCTCTGTGTGTGTGTGTTTGTGCATGTGTGTGTGTGTGTGTGTGTGTGTGTATTATTTATTTAAAGGTGACCTTTAAATAAATAATATTTATCTTTCACTAGATGGAGTACTTTTTTGTTGAGTTTTCTATCACGGATCAGTACATTATATGTGTGTGTGTGTGTGTGTGTGTGTGTGTGTATATTTGGAAACTAGACATATGTGAACCTTGCATGGTACATCTTATTTTGTCTTTAGATACCTGTTCACTTAAAATGCTCTACAACTAATTAGAAATTAAAGTTATGCCCTATGTCTATGTGACATAAATAAGCATAACAACTCACCCTAGACACAACAAAATCTGTTATATGTGCTTTTAAAAAAAAAGCCCAAAACATGGTAACCTTCCATGATGTCATGGAAATTTCTGCAACAACTTGCTTCTTCAGTCAGTGAACAAGTTTTGCTATAATAGTAGTTGCTCATGAAAAATTGAATATAAGATGACCAGAACAGATAAAGAAAAAATTCTGTCTTACCAAGGTAGTGAAAATACCTCTGGTGTATTCCACCAGAGAAGATATTAAATTATCATTGTCATCATCATTTTGCATCCATTCTTTGAACTGGCATGAGTAGGACAGGTTTTCACAATTTTAGTTATTATTTAAAATTATTTCTTTCTGAGATGTTTTGGGGTACCATATCTCACATGTATTTTTTTCTTTTTGACATGACTTCTATGCCTGAATGCCTTTCCTAACACCAACTACTTTACCAAATGCACTGGGTACATTTTATTGTGCACCAGCATGCAATAGGTTGTTATGTCCTCAGCAAAGTAAAGTTAAAGGGTGCTCTCAATCTGATATTGTCTGTAACATGACAATGTTAGGGCAACATGAGCAATAGAAAAAGTGGAGGAGAGGGTGATAGCAAAAGATGAACAGGAGTGATAGGGAGAAAGAAGCAAAAGCCTGAAGAAAGAAACAGTAATTAGAGTAACAATATGGAAAACAAGAGGAAAATGAAACAGAGAGAGAGAGAGAAAGAGAGAGAATAGCAAAGAGAGGAGAGTAAAGCAGAGTGCAATGAGAGAAACATAATAGAAGAGAGTAATGGGAGAGAGACATAGCAGCTACATCTTTACTGGAAAGTGCAAGAAATGGATAGCTATTGAAATGGTTGGTGCTGAAAGTGTGTGATAGAGGTCTGCCATTACTTCAAGTCTACCCAAACCTCATAATTGAAATTGAGTAAATGTAAACTGCCCAGAAATCTATTTTTAATTTAATGGTACAGATTTGTCATTTACTGTTCTTGCTAATTCTACCTGAAAATTATGTTAAGGGTACATATGCCTGTAAAATGCTCAGCCACTCACTTGTGAATTCAAAGAGCAGGCAATTTGGTTGATTGAGCAACTGAATACTCATCATCACAGACAACAAAGATTTATTAGTTATATATACACACATGTGTGTGTCATCTGTGTATATCATAATCATCATCATCATCATCATTACCATTTCATGTCCATGTTCCATGCTGGCATGGATTGGATGGTTTGACAAGGATCAAATGAGTCAAGGATTGTATTGTGTTCCAGTGTCTGGTTTGGCATGGTTTCTGTAGCTGGACACTCATCCTAATGCCAACTGCTTTGTAGTGTGTACTGAGAGCTTTCTTTGTGCCTTTGGCTCTATTGACATTAACTCGTAGCTAGTCTAGAAGCTTTGGGAAGGAGGATGTTGCCTCTGTTAGTTAGATAGTATGAAGGAAGAAGTTGGAAGAGAGCAAGTTCTTGTTGAGGAGCTATATGACTACTCACATTTAGGAAAGAGAGTGATCATGAATTAAAGGTATATTCAAAGAGAAAGGTAGTGATGGTCCAGGTGGCACCTCAAGTCACAGGAGCAGGCAGGGGTTGCAAGAGTGTGTGGGGGAATTGGAAGAGTGGGGTAGGTAACATCTGTTAGGACTGAGAGGAAGGATGCTGGAATTGGGGAGGTTATAGGGATACTAATAGTATAGTGGTAATAATACTGTTGATAGTGGGGTGAAGAGAAATGATATGCTCGGGTATAGGCTGTAGGAGTGGAATAGAGAGATAAAACACGTATAATGCATGATGTATGAGGAGGGGGACAGCCACTGTAAGATGTAGGTGTGGAGAACAATACTAATGGATAAAGAATGGCTAACAAATGAGATGGTTGTGGGTAGCAAGAGAGAAAAGTAGTATTGAAATGGTAGGAAGAGCTGTAGTGGATGATATGGTGTGGGGTTTAGAGCAACATGAGGGGAATTAATTGATTGGGGTGCTCACATATGTGTGTGCGTGTGTGACTGTCTGTCTGTCTCTCTCTCTCTTTCTCTCTTCCTCTCTCTCTTTCTCTCTTCCTCTCTCTCTTTCTCTCTTCCTCTCTCTCTTCCTCTCTTCCTCTCTCTCTTTCTCTCTTCCTCTCTCTCTTTCTCTCTTCCTCTCTCTCTTTCTCTCTTCTTCTCTCTTTCTCTCTTCCTCTCTCTCTTTCTCTCTCTCTTTCTCTCTTCCTCTCTCTCTTTCTCTCTTCCTCTCTCTCTTTCTCTCTTCCTCTCTCTCTCTTTCTCTCTTCCTCTCTCTCTTTCTCTCTTCCTCTCTCTCTTTCTCTCTTCCTCTCTCTCTTTCTCTCTTCCTCTCTCTCTTTCTCTCTTCCTCTCTCTCTTTCTCTCTTCCTCTCTCTCTTTCTCTCTTCCTCTCTCTCTTTCTCTCTTCCTCTCTCTCTCTCTATAAATATGTATGTATATTTTACTTTTTTCAGTCATTAGACTGTGGCTGTGCTGGGGCACCACCTTGAAGAATTTTAGTTGGATGAATCGACCCCAGTGCTTATTCTTTTTAAAGCCTGGTACTTATTTTCTCAGTTTCTTTTGCCAAACCACTAATGAATGTTACAGGGATGTAAACACACCAAAATTGGTGAGAAACAAACATAAACACACACACACACACACACACACACACACACACACACACACAACGTAAGCTCGCAAGGAATGAAGCCAGTATGCTCTGTTGGATGTGTAATGTCAATGTGAATACCCGTCAGAGTGTAAGTATCTTGAGAGAAAAGCTGAACATTAGAAGCATCAGTTGTGGTGTGCAAGAGAGACGATTGCGCTGGTATGGACATGTGGTGAGAATGGATGAGGATAGCTGCGTGAAAAAGTGCCACACCCTAACAGTTGAGGGAACCCGTGGAAGAGGTAGGCCCAGGAAGACCTGGGCTGAGGTGGTGAGGCAAGACCTTCGTACATTGGGCCTCACCGAGGCGATGACTACTGACCGAGACCTTTGGAAATGTGCTGTGCGTGAGAAGACCCGGCAAGCCAAGTAAGATCGTTGCCAGTGCCCCTGGACTGGCTCTTGTGCGGGTGGCACATGAGATGCACCATTTTGAGCGTGGCCGTTGCCAGTACCGCCTGACTGGCTCCCGTAGGATTTTCGAGTGAGATCGTTGCCAGTGCCCCTGGACTGGCTTGTGCGGGTGGCACATAAAAGACACCATTTCGAGTGTGGCCGTTTTCGTGCGGGTGACACGTAAAAGCACCCACTACACTCTCTGAGTGGTTGGCGTTAGGAAGGGCATCCAGCTGTAGAAACTCTGCCAAATTAGATTGGAGCCTGGTGTTGCCATCCGGTTTCACCAGTCCTCAGTCAAATCGTCCAACCCATGCTAAGCATGGAAAGCGGACGTTAAATGATGATGATGATGATGATATTGGGTTGTCCGGAAAGTTTGTGCCGATTTTTAAAGGAAAGAAAAAGGTCAATAAATACTTGCCATTGCATTTTTAATCAACCAAATATGAACTATTTTGTTGCACAATGCATCTCCATCTTTCCTTTAACTTGAAAATACCCTCTTCCCAGAATTGAGGTGGTTTCATGGTAAAGAATATATCAAGGTATCTTTTTATGTCATCCACGGAATTGAAATTTTTACCATTAAGACTATTCTGCAGAGACCTGAATAAGTATACCCAAGCTTTACCAGGTGCTCATGAATGATGGATTTTGATTGGTTGAGGCTTTCTGCCAATTCTTGGGTTGTACAATGTGGGTTATTCTCAATTAATGACTTGATTTGGTCATCATCTGTAGTGGATGGTCTGCCTGATCGCTCTTTATCAATAAGGCTACAATCTCTAGCTCGGAACCTTGTGAACCACTTCCATACAGTTCTTTCGGATAAAGAAACATCACCGTAAACTGCGGATATTTCTATGGTTGCTTGTGAGGCATTTTCCCTTTACAGAAAAAGAAAAGCATCATGTGCCAAAAATGAACTTTCTTATCTTTCATTTTAAAGGGTTACAGAATTAAAACGGGTTATAGGAACATAAACCTTCTTCCACGAAAAGATAGCTTAAACTGTGCTCTAAATGGAGGTGTAGTCAAATCCTATTTTATAGACTCAATTATGTTCTAAAATAAGTCGAAAGGTAAGCTACTATAAATTGGCACGAACTTTCTGGACAACCCAATATATAGTTAGTTATAGATATCTCCCACATTACAGCTACATCATGTTATGGGATTTCATACTTACAGGATTTGTATGTTATGATCACTAATTTTACAATGTGTTGTGTAATTTCATCCTTAGGAAAATCTGGAGATGCTCTAAGAATTTAAAAACTACACTTTCTTGTGAGTCTCTGACTGTTTGATGATTCTTTAAGATTCCATATCTTTCTTCTTCAAATTATCTTGCAGACATTTAGGTCACATGCTGTGTAGAACTCTGGAAACCTTGATCGCTCGTCATTTCTTGTACCCTATCCATAACTTCCATGAACACCTTGGACACCATCCTTGCATTCTTCATCATATCTATTGAAGTTGCGAGCTGCAATTAAGATGCCACTGTCATTTGTCTTAGAGGTTATCTGTAGAAAGGCCTCATATAAATGGTCCTTCTGCTCATCTTCAGGCTCTGACTGTTACCACTGAGTTGTCAATATTTGACCTGAACTTCATTATCTTTAGTCTTAATCTAACTACATAGATTACCTTTTCCATTTCATAGCTTATGGTATACCTGATCCACCACTTCATCACTTGTTTCAAACTCAAAAGAGTTTGTGCTCTTGTTCTTTTCCTGTGGGGATGACTGAGGCCCCTTTCCAACTTACTTCCTGCACATAGCATAACATTAGTCCACTCCACTAAAGCATATCTACAACCTCTCTAGCACCTGCTTTCATTGTGCCAATGTTAGATGTAGCTGTTCTAATACTTTTAACCTGAGAAGGAGTTAAAGATTTCTAATGATGCTTTAGTTGACTGGCATCTGACTTCTGCATCTGAAAAGAATAGGAAATTTGGGACAATTGTCTGTCAATGAATGGGACATGCATGGATAGATGTTTCATTTAGGATTGGTTAGTTTGCTACCATTACTGCCATCTACCTCAATTCTCACATATGCAGGAGTCATTGTAGGTATTAAAAGAATTAATAAAAATAACAACTAGAGTCATATTTTTAGACACTTAGTATGACAATTTTTAGTAAGATAAAGAAACAGGAATAAGAAAGTTACCTAGCAGAAAGTGGCATCAAAAAGGTTTCTAGAAATTAGGCATCAGTAGTTGCCTCTTCCCACTGCCAAAGATTTCCATTTAGCAATCAAGTAAAATATATACCATAAGCAGAAGTTAGCTGTTGAGAAACAGGTTATCTCTAGCTTACAATGCACAAGGCTTGTTGGCATAGCTGCATTACTTTACTAATGTTGTTTATCTCCTACTCTATTAACCTGGATTTAGCATATTCTTAGTCAGAAGTATTCAAACCATGACCATTCCTTTTTAGTGTACCTACATCTACATTGTGTACTCCTTTTTTTTTTAAGACAGTATGGTAGATATAACAGGAGGGAGATTTCTTGCTATTTCTAGCAGATCAAGTAACTGTGTAGAGTTTCTATCATCAGCTCAAGTCATTTCCCATTAAATGTTACAACTAAGGCTGCCATGACAATATAAAAGACATGGCTGCTGTGTGAAGTACATCACCTTTATTCTTGCATATGTTCTTGCCACGCCTATTGTCAAGACCAACTCTTTTTGTAGCAGTTTCTTTTATTCAGTCATCAGATCTGGAGCAGTCTTCAAAAAACTGCAATTGTCGTTGTTATTGTTATTTATCCTCAGGTCAGCTCTGATCCAACAGATCTATAACGAAGAGACACTGTCTATGATCATCTCATCGTTTCTGCATGCATAACATTATCTAAGTTACATTATCCAATGTGTCTTTTACATATCTATTTAAGATGATGTAATATAACATCAAAGAGATTTGATTGCTATTTCTAGCAAGTTGAATCACCATGTAGAGGGTCTAGTTGGCTCATTCAGAAGCTGTATTTTTAGTTATAGAATCCAGGCTTCCAATAGTCAATTGCATATATGTCTGCTGTCACTGGCTCTGCATGAGCTGTACTGAATTAGATATTAGCACACTGGATTCTTATATTACTTAACTTGATAGGCAAAACTATTTACCACATTCACAAAACACGCACAATATATATATATATCTATATATACACACACGTACACACACACACAAATATACATGTATATATATAGAGAGAGAGAAAGAGAGAGACGATAAGAAATGGAGCAATATATATATATATTGCTCCATTTCTTATCGTCTCTCTCTCTTTCCCCCCCCCCCCCCACTCTCTCTCTCTCTATATATATATATTGTATTTCAGGATGGTCATTTTTTTTCCCAAATAAACACATGCGCTATATATTTGTTCTTCACTTGTTTATTACTGTTTTCATTTTAACTCATGTCCAGTGTCCAGAAATCTTTTGTCACACATCTGTGACCTCTTCAGTGACATTTTCCATCCTTGTGTGTGCTCCTGCTCCACTTAGTCCATTCTAATAGACTAAGTGGTCCTTTCAGAAACAACTGTCACTAGACTTTTGGTTGGATTCCTAAGTGTGACCAACTGAGACTACACAGGTTGTTCAGGCTTAATTTGACATTTTGCATAAAAGGAAAAGAAAACACAACATCCCCTCCAAAAATAAAAACATTTTAAAAAGTAGAAAAACGTCAACTAGATTATGGCTGGGAGATAACAGTTTGCTCAAAGTAGGTGTCCTTAGTTTCCACTACAGCCACAAGATGGCTCTGGAACCTGGCACATGCATTCCTCACTATATCCCTGGGAGGATCTTGGGACACTTCCTTGATTTTGACCACCAACTTGGCTTTGATGTTGCAGGCCAGAGCGGTTGGTATCTTTCTCAACTGGACCCCACACATAGTAGTCCATGGGATTACAATTGAGGGAATCAGGAGGCCAGAAATTGGGGCTGGTGAAGTCATAAAAATTCTCTGACAAACACTTCTTATTCTTTCTGGAGGTATGGCAATGAGCCAAATCCTACTGCCACACATATGACCTTCTAGCAGCAGCCCTTTAGCTTCACATAACCATCTGAATTGAGCCTAAGGCCCTGTTCAAAGATGTGGAGTGGCATGGCATCACTCTCACTGGAGACACACTCAAAGGCCATCACAGTTTGGGAGAACCTGGTTTTCATGATGTCCATGTCACAGCTTACAACATTTACAGTGTGCATAGCACATTGAGCAGCAGTCATGATGTCAACATTTTGATACCCAGCATAAGTTATTATGATACAGGTAACTCTTTTCCAATGTTCAAATGGTTTCCAATTCTCTATATCAGCTAACTTTTTCTCAACTACAACTAATCTTTCTGCTCTCCAACACTGTTTACTGTTCACCAATACATCAAGCTGTTCCTCAAATAAGAAGACATAAAAAATTGTCGAATTTAGCCTGATCACTCTCTAGATATTATCCATCCATCTCATTCTTGGTCTACTAGTCCTCTTGCTGGTTAGCTTAGCTTGAAGAATTCATCTTGTTCTTTTCTGCAGCATTCTATATCCCCAACTGCAGAAAAAAATTGTTCCCTTTCAATACTTCTTGATACTTGTTAGTAAGATAGATGTGAATACAACTGAATTAAAATAATATCCAATTCGGTGCAGTGATTTGATGTCTGTGTACAATGAATGCAGTTTATTAACCCACTGGTCTTCATTAATTATGAAAATGTATGCTTATAAAAAAATGGGGTGTGCATGTAATACATATGAAACCCATTATTAGCTTAGTGTAATAATTGGTTATTCATTTATTTGTTTATTTATTCCTTCAGTTTCTTTTAATGTAATTTACTTAAGTAGCTTAATTTTGTGACAGTTGATCATTTATAAATATTCTCAACTACAACTAATCTTTATGCTCTCCAACACTGTTTACTGTTCACCAATACATCAAGCTGTTCCTCAAATAAGGAGACATAAAAAATTGTCGAATTTAGCCTGAGCACCCTCTAGATATTATCCATCCATCTCATTCTTGGTCTACTAGTCCTCTTGCTGGTTAGCTTAGCTTGAAGAATTCATCTTGTTCTTTTCTGCAGCATTCTATATCCCCAACTGCAGAAAAAAATTGTTCCCTTTCAATACTTCTTGATACTTGTTAGTAAGATAGATGTGAATACAACTGAATTAAAATAATCTCCAATTGGGTGCAGTGATTTGATGTCTGTGTACATCATCATCATCATCATCGTCGTTTAACGTCCGCTTTCCATGCTAGCATGGGTTGGACGATTTGACTGAGGACTGGTGAAACCGGATGGCAACACCAGGCTCCAGTCTAATTTGGCAGAGTTTCTACAGCTGGATGCCCTTCCTAACGCCAACCACTCAGAGAGTGTAGTGGGTGCTTTTACGTGTCACCCGCACGAAAACGGCCACGCTCGAAATGGTGTCTTTTATGTGCCACCCGCACAAGCCAGTCCAGGGGCACTGGCAACGATCTCACTCGAAAATCCTACGGGAGCCAGTCAGGCGGTACTGGCAACGGCCACGCTCAAAATGGTGCATCTCATGTGCCACCCGCACAAAAACCAGTCCAGGGGCACTGGCAACGATCTTACTTGGCTTACCGGATCTTCTCACGCACAGCACATTTCCAAAGGTCTCGGTCAGTAGTCATCGCCTCGGTGAGGCCCAATGTACGAAGGTCTTGCCTCACCACCTCAGCCCAGGTCTTCCTGGGCCTACCTCTTCCACGGGTTCCCTCAACTGTTAGGGTGTGGCACTTTTTCACGCAGCTATCCTCATCCATTCTCACCACATGTCCATACCAGCGCAATCGTCTCTCTTGCACGCCACAACTGATGCTTCTAATGTTCAGCTTTTCTCTCAAGATACTTACACTCTGACGGGTATTCACATTGACATTACACATCCAACGGAGCATACTGGCTTCATTCCTTGCGAGCTTACGTATGTCCTCAGCAGTTACAGCCCATGTTTCACTGCCATGTAGCATGGCTGTTCGTACGCATGCGTCATACAGTCTGCCTTTTACTCTGAGTGCGAGTCCCTTTGTCGCCAGCAGGGGTAAGAGCTCTCTAAACTTTGCCCAGGCTATTCTTATTCTAGCAGCTACACTTTCAGCGCACCCACCCCCACTATTAGTGCACCTGGAATTATATAGTTACTAAACAAACTTATTAAGAGTTTTATCAAATTAATCAATGGAAAATATTGATAAATGAAAATTAAATATTCCACCTTGATAAAAAGAGTAGCATTTGTACTAATACTACCATTCACACTAATACAACTATCAGTGCATTTAACAAGACACAGTTTCAGCTCATCTGAGGTTACTAGGATATGTCATGCCTCATTGGCTTGAGGTAAGCTAAACAACTGTTTTCTAGATACATGAGAGTATCATTAGTAAATAATCTATCTAAGGTCAAGAAACAGATTTGAAAATTAAGCAACCTGTAACTGGTCAAAAGTTAAATACTACTCTAATAATACTTTCAAGGCACATTTTCTTGGCATATTTTAATGACATGTCAGTCCCAATGAAAGGCATTCTCTCCCATCTCTTTATGGTTAGGTTAAGACAATGGTATCAAGGTAGATATAGTTGTCATTTCAGTCAAATCAAGTGACTGACTACTTAGTAGCTCCCTGTTAGCTTGTACAATCTTATTTAGTTTAAAGTACATTTTAAACACGAGAAGGGGAAGGTGACAAAATAACAACTGTAAAATAGTAGATTAGTTGTATCCTATTCCAAACACCTGAACCAAACAAAGACTTGTGAGTGGATTTGATACACAGAAACAAAAGAAGCTTGTTATACATATATACTTATACGTGTGTGCCATGTGTGTTTCTTTATGTCATGAGAACTTGTTCAAAAGGTAGTATGAAAGATTAAAAGAAGGTATCCAATTTTTATGAATTTGATACCTTGGGGGCAGAAGAACAGCTACAGAGGATGACCAAATCCCTGTCAGTGGTGTAAAATATTGTAATTTCAGCAAAAAATGTTTTATTGGCCAATTAGTGATAATAATGGTATCATAAAAGAAATGACTGTCTCACATGTAGCTAAGAATCATCAAAAGAAGGTGACCTGCAAGTTTTGAGATCATACACATGAGGACAGATGACCTGCTTTTGCAAAATCCTGTAGTCTATGTAAGAAGAAGAACCACTTTCGGTCTGTTTCTTGGTCCATAAGAAAATCTTCTAATAAGGTACATGAAGTTGATGCTGATGTAAATTATGTGACCAAGAATCTCGTAATGTCTTCAGCAATGGAGACAGTAATGTGAGTTATTTGATTTGTATTAAGATCAACAACATCAAAGTGTTAATGCAAACAGACACCAGCAATGATCATACAATTATACCACAAAATTCCTGGATAGAACTAAGATTTCCAAAATTGAAACCACGTCATGCTTGCCTCAAACAGTTTGACACCTGAGCAATTAAATTAATGAGACAGTTTGAAGGTACTTTAAAATTTGAAACTATGGAAGTTTTAGGTCAACGTCATTGTTGCAGAATCCTTTCAGAGGAATGGTCTGATTGGAACAGACGTTTTGAGGAGTGATGCTACAACACTTATCCATCATGCCAAACTGCAAAAAATCTAGGTGTCTAAAAGGTTATGAAGCCAATATAAAAATTAAATTAAATCTCGACAACTTCCTATCTACATTTATACTTTAGTTGTAGCCAAATTAAAGAAAATGATAGTTAACAACTTATTAAAAAAAGATGAAACAGGAGAAAGTAAGTGGGTTTCACCATTGGTTGTAGTTTGCAAGCCCAATGGTGATTTATGTATATGTGTTGATTACAAGATAGGATTGAATCCCAATATTGTTCTGATTCTTATCCTACACCTAGTGTTGAGATGGTATTACACAAGTAGGAAGCTATGAAGTATTTTAAACATGTTTAAGTGGGGATAAATATTACCAAAAGTTAATTTGGTTAACACATACCATGAAATTGAAATATCCAACGAGGCCCAGGAAATAATGACTGTTAGTACTCCACATGGATTATTAAAGTGGACACATTTACTATAGGGTACAAAAGCAACAAGTGCTATCTCTCAACAAGTTTGGAGAATGTATTGGTAGACATTACAGGTATAATTACTATGCAATTTATTAACCCACTGGTCTTCATTAATTATGAAAATGTATGCTTATAAAAAAAGGGTGTGTGCATGTAATACATATGAAACCCATTATTAGCTTAGTGTAATAATTGGTTATTCATTTATTTGTTTATTTATTCCTTCAGTTTCTTTTAATGTAATTTACTTAAGTAGCTTAATTTTATGACAGTTGATCATTTATAAATATTCTGTTCTGTTCTTACTTGTATCATATGACCAGTTATTTAGAAGAATGTCTAATGAAATGTTTCAGCTTTATATATTCTTCACAACAATCATTTGTTTCCCCAGGATAATTCAAAAGACACCAAACACAAACAATCCAACAGCAAAAAAAAAACAAAAACAAAAAAAAACATAATGTACAATAACTAATTAGTGTCAGAAAATGTGTAGCATTTCATTAATCTCAGAAAGTATACAACACCTAATTAGTCTGGAACATCACTCAAGTACTCTCCAGACCTGTGGTTTGACATTTTAATTTACCTGAATATACTTTTGATTATCTCATGTGTGAGGAGTCATATGACATCATTGCTCTACAGTCCTCTGAAAGCACAAAATGAAAAGCCTATATTTTGGCTGCAAGTATCATTGAATATATTATATTCCCTTAGTTGTTACCTCTACCTTCATCCATGTAATATTCCCTCCTTCCTTAAAAGTGTAACTGTAATTGTTGTTTAGCCGTGGATCAGCCCTGACTGAGCACAGTTACAGTCAGGGCCAACATTCCTGCTATGACAGTCTTTTCATTTTGTGTACCAGAAGTGCATAGTCCTTTCAGTTTTGAGACCTTAAGATGTCATTTAAGGGTTACTCAGCTGTTGTTTCTGGCTTGCTATGTGACGTCATGGCAAAACCCTTGGTTGTAGCCATGCATATGTGTTTGGATGTACATATATATACTGATATCTGTGTGTGTGTGTGTGTGTATATGTAAATATGTGTGTGTGTATGAAAGAGAGAGAGAGAGAGAGAGAGAGGTCTGCATAAATGTTAAAAACAGTGTAAATGCTATGAACAATAAAAAAGACAACACAAGCTTAACACAAGATTTAATAAATACAGTATTATGCTTTAATAGGAAGAGAAAGAGCCTTAACATTTTGGATGTTAGTCCTTCATCAGAAGAAAGAGAAAAGCTTAAGGGGAATGAGAAAGAATAGCCAGTGAGAGAAGAAAACAAATGGATGACGGGGTTAGAAACCAGTTGGGGATTTGGTTCTATAGGGCAGAATTATGAAAGGAAGGAGGGACAGGTGTATATGTGCAAGTATAGGAGTGTATCCATGTCCAGAAGTAAGTATATGATATGGGAGAGTGATATATATAGTTTTCTTTGTGTGTATGTGTGTGTGTAGAAGTGTGAAAGCACAGAAGTGTTGTGGTATAAGTTAGTAGTATGAGATGTTGGTATGTATGTGTGTGTGTTTGTAGTTGTTAAATGTGTATGATGTGAATGTGAGGAGGTGAGAATGGATGCAAATGTGAGGCAGACAGGAAGGTAAGAAGAACATGGAGAGTGTGATAGATGATGTATTTGCAAGGGTATGAGTGTAAGATGCTTTTACATAGAAGAAATGTTTCAAAGTAAAATAAGAGAAAGAAAAAATAGTAGGTCTGTGAGAGAAGAGAGGTCAAAGAATAATATAAGAAAAGATCATTTAAGAATTATGGGACACTGGCAAAATGTGTGGAGTAGCTTAATGGAGTGTCCAAAGAATGGTGAGGAATTAGTGTGAAACAAAATAGAATTTCTTACTATCCTTTTGGACACTTTGTCAAGCTTTAATTTTTTTTACTTTATTGTTTATCTCATAGAACTCATTTGGGGTATAGAGAAACATAAAATAAGCAGATGAATGAGCACACACAGACATATTCTGTCTGTCTGTCTGTTTCTCTCTCCTAGCCTCCCTCCTTCTCTCTCACACACTCTCTGTCCCTCCTCTCTCTGTCCCTCCTCTCTATGTCCCTCCTCTCTATGTCCCTCCTCTCTCTCTCCCTCCTCTCTCTCTCCCTCCTCTCTCTCTCCCTCCTCTCTCCCTCCTCTCTCTCCCTCCTCTCTCTCTCCCTCCTCTCTCTCTCTCCCTCCTCTCTCTCCCCCCTCCTCTCTCTCTCTCCCTCCTCTCTCTCTCCCTCCTCTCTCTCTCCCTCCTCTCTCTCTCTCCCTCCTCTCTGTCTCCCTCCTCTCTTGCTCTCCTTCCTCTCTCGCTCTCCCATCTCCTCTCTCTCTCTCACTCACGCTCACACTCTCTCTCTGAAAGTTTGTGAAACACTCATGTCCTTGGAAGTTGGCACAGATGGCAAATGGTCTTCCTTAAGTTCCAGTCACTCTGTTGCTGTTGCTGCTGCTGAAAACATGTTTGTGAAATTTATTTATTTTTGTTTTGGAATATGATTAATCTATAAATAATGCCATGTAAAATATTTGGTTAAAAATCCCTTTGAATAAATAAAGTTGAAGACTGCCCATCAGACTTGAACTTGCATCTCCTGTGAACATGGACTGAAGTAGTGTTTTGGATTTCTTTATACACTTTAGAAACTTTATTCTTATCAGTGAGACTTGTATGTAGTTGATGTTATAAGAATTTATTAGCATCATAAGAACATGAAAGAATTCTTTTTTTTTTTTATTTTTGGAAGAGTAAATCTCAAGGTGAATAATAATAAAATATTTACACACTATAAATAATAGTGTGTAAATATATTGGATTAAAATGCCTTTGGAAAGAAAAGGTCAAAGACTGCTAATGGGATTTGAACCCACATCTATAAACATAAGAAGTTTGATGAAAATTCCACTATTAAAGGAGAGGGTGGATTAGGTTGTACAGTCATCTAAGGATCCATAATTGACAAAAAATGGTCATCATTGAATTCAGTGGGCAGCCATAAACAAACAGTGTATGCATTATTCTAGTCTTATCTTGCTTTATATTTTCACTTTTCCTACCTCACTTGATCTTGCCCTTAACACCACCCTTCTTTATCAACTGACCTAGATCCCATTACAAATTCTACCACCCTTCTCTCACACTTTACTCTCTCTTTCATCTATCAAGCTTGTGATTTACTCACCATCACTCATTTGTTTTTTCCCTCTTTCACTCCCCACACCAAAAATTCTCTATCACTCATTAACTTGATTCCTTTTCTCATTAGCAATTTCAAGCCTAAACCATGATACTCTCTTATTATTTCTCTCTCTGAAGAGGAAATGTAGAAGGACAAGTGTCTGAAACTTTAGTCCTCTCTTCTTTCTTGCAACATAAAGTTTATCCCATTGTTTTATTATTTGTATTAATTTTTACTGACTCAGAACATTACCGGTTTCTTCGGATTCTACTGTTTTATTATGTTATGCAGGTTGGCATCTACTTTTATTGAGTTAGTCATCTATTGAAAGTGTTTAGCAGTACTATTTCAGATAATCTGGGATAAGTTTTAGCTACTAGTAGCTCAAACAAAGGCTAACTTAATAACTTCATTCGGAATGAATTCCTGCTTCAGGTTTTAGGTTACAGAGTAGTCTTGAACAAGTCACAAGAATAAGTTACTGGCTAAAATTATCTATCAAACATCAAAATATCATACTATTATTTTGGTAGATTTAAGGTTGCTTTGCAAAGATTGTAGTTATTTTGTGTAAAATCCACAAGAGTGAGGCTTGGATCACAAATATAAATATTAAATTACACAGAACACAAGTCTGTCATAGTTATAATGTTAAAGTCTGTAATAGTTTCAAAGTCATTAGTATCATCATCATCATCATCACCATCATTTAATGTCACTTTTTCCTTGCTGGCATGGGTTGGACAGGATGCCATGAACTGATGAACTAGAAGGCTGCACCAAGTGCTAATCTCTTCTTTAGCATGGTTCCTACTGCTGCATGCCCTTCATAACATCAAACCCTTCACAAAATGTATTTAGTATCTTTGTAACAAATATTTAATATATTTCAAATTGTATATTAATGAATTTGTTCTTACATTAACTTCTGATGTGGTCACTGATGATAGGAAAAATTTCTTGTGATTTATGTAAATATTCACTTTTTTTTCACCTTTTGTTAATTCAGATATGTAATTGCTTTTATTTTGTTACCTTTATTTGTCTTTGGGAGTTTTTATTATTGCTGTTTACATTCAGATCAATTCTTATCCAATAGACCTATAACCAAAAGTGTTCCTATCATGACCATCCCATCTTATTTCACTTTATCTAGTGTATTTTTTAAAACCATAGGGTAAGATTTGAGGTAATTTGGCTGCTGTTTCTAGCAGATTCAATGATTGTATATTCTTTTGAATGACTGAAATAGTAGCATGCCTGACTCAATAACTTACTATACCAACCTGATTGTTTTCTATCTTGTATATGAAATAGATGAGGTTGAATTTGTCTTTCATATTTCGTAAAGTAATTACAAAACTCACCTTAACTCATTCCATTCTTCTATTCTCAGTATTTAGAAAGGAAATGTTAATCCATTTCTTGACTATTTCTAATATATCCAAAGAAAGTCCTTTACTTATAATAAACTCCTTATCACAATCTACCTTCTATCTTTGGTCTACACCAATCTGTGTTCTTATATTATTCTGCTTTCCATCAAAACTGTTTACGCCTTTGATCTTGCTTTCTATCTGCTCTCTGACTAGAATATAGCCACCCCACCTATTGATTTACATTTTCCACTCCCACACATTCTAAACTACATTCAAACAAAAGCCATATGTTTGGCTAGCAAGCTTCCACTAACTAATGCTTTTCTATCACTAATCCATTGTCAAGCCATATTCTCTATTTGTCTCTTTTATATAACCACTGCAAGAGCTCATACTTCTCTGGACTTACTAAGTTTATTATATAGCCTTCACCTTAATCTTCTTAATGCACCTGTTGTTGTTCTGTTGTGTTTCATCCATTATTCCTTTGCTTATCATTTTGTTTTCCATATGTGTTTCTCATAACCATTATCTTACAAAACTACCTGTTTCTCTCTGGTCCCTTATGTACAGCACTTCAAAGACAGACTATTTATTTCACTTATGAATTTCTCTCAGGATTCATAGAAAGTTGTAAACATCAGTCCTTCTTATAGAAACATTGAAAAAAAAAAAAAATCTAATCCTATCTTATTTATTCTACCTGTCTCTTTACTTCAAAAAGGTCTACCTTCCCTGTAAGAATAAGAAATTAGAAATAATTTCATTCTCATTACACTTGATCTTTATAGCTTGGTGTTATTTCAGAACTTAAGTCACTCCATGCTGGTATGGGTTGGACAGCATGACATGAACTGATGAACCAGAAAGCTGTGCCTAGCTCTGATCTCTTCTTTGGCATGGTTCCTACAGCTGCATGCCCATCCTAACATCAACCCCTTTTCAAAATGTATTGGATACTTTTTAATATATCTTTAATAATACTTCAAATTGTATATTAATGGATATGGTCTTACATTAACTTACATTAACATGGCTACTGGTGATAGGAAAAATGAAGGATATTTCATTGAGATAGAAGGAAAATTAATTTCCTGACTGTCTGTCTGTTGACATGCTTAAATCAAGTATTTAGATAAATATTTGATATTCTTAAAATACAATCTATGAATATCTAATGAAGAATAAATTATCAAATAAGTGTGAATGTCCTCCTTTTTTATGAGTTTTCTTTTTGCACACTTACTTACATATGTTTCACAAAATATTGACAAAGAATTCTGTTTATCGCTATAAAATTCACTGGTGAGATTTCTTGTAATTCTGATATATCTTGAGATGAATATATTCAGATTATCAAAAGAATAACAAATATCATTAAATCTTACATCTCAAGTGTTCTGAAGAGAGCCAATTATATTCCATTCCAATAAAGCTCGCACATGCATTCACACACATGTACGTGCGTGCATACATGCGCATGCACACACACACACACACACACACACATACAAGTGTTTGACAGAGAGAGTGGGAGGGAGAAGGGAGAAGAAGAGAAAGAGTTGGAAGTATTTATTCTGAAAAAAAAGTATTTTTTTAAAGATCTGCAAATGAATATTCAATTATCAAAACAAAGAGAGACTATAGTAAATTAATAATCAAAATGCTTTCTATTTTAGGATAGAGAATTTTCCAGTAATTAAATAAAGCTAATTAGTGGGGAAAATTATCATAGAAATAATACAAGTTAATTTTAAGTCCATGTGAAAGATTCTTGAGTAGGTAGTATTGAAATTGAAATTCCTTGTGAAAATGCTCCTTTAATAGAGTTATTTTGCATTATTCTAAGTGCTGCAACTGTTGAGAGAAAATTTAGTTAGTATATTCGTTCTTATGAATGAAATATTTGAAAGATTTATGTCCTGACAAAATAGATCAGAAAAAAAAAATGTGAAATACTGTGGTTAATTATTTGAAAATTTCCCATGTGGAAGTATAATGATTCTACTTTTGGTAATTCAAATAATATGAGAAAAATTGGTAATGAAAGAAAAATTATCTTAGAGTTCAGGTGAATAATCTTATTCACAAGTTTGTACATAAACAATATACTTTGACATAGTACAAGCTCAGATATTTTAATGATTTTTAATGGATAGAGAATTGGATTTGAGTGTGAGGTATGAGGGAGAAAAAAGATAAACTTGATTGTTTATTTTTAGAGACTGGTTATACTTCAGTGGCTTCTGAAGACCTGAGATGAGCTAGATAGATAATTAATACTATAGATTTATCTATCCATGTATTGCATATTATATCTTTAAACTCAGCCCAAGCCAAACATTTTTCGCATTAAATATTTCAAACTGCTGTTTTTATCTCAAAGCAGCTTTGATTACTGATGACCTCTGTATGTTTTTTTCCCTTCCTTTCTATGATGCAAAAATAAGGGAATAGCTTTTTTATTCGAGCAATAATGTATCCTTTACATACAACAACATGTTTAACATTTTACAGAATGCATGTCATTGGGTACATATCTAGAAATAGGTTAAATCATCTATGATCTCAAATTCAAACTTAGAATCGAGAATTGTGTGGCAAATAGTTTGCTACTGGGAATTATGAAGTCTTGCAGTTTACTAACCTGGACATTCCTCTAATGAATAGCGAGTACACACAATGGGGTGGTAGTTGGAAGAATTAGGTATGAATGATGAGAAAGCAGAAGGGAGAAGAAACAAGTCTTCAATAATCACAGTGCCCTACTTTTTTGTAATGGTTTTGGACCTCATTTTAGTATAGATACTTATTTTACTGAGCTTTTTAGCCACAGAGAAATGAAAGCCAAAGGTAAAGCATAAGCAAACTTGAAATTGGAACAACGAGCATCAAAATTAGATAAATGTTTGGTTTTCTTAGCTTCTGAACTTTTTGCATGTTGGCGTAGACTAAAAGGTTCTCTTAGAACAGAAAGTTGTCTTAGTGATAAAAACAGCAACAAACATTACTTTGTTGCACAGATTTGCAAAGATTGGCAGATATTAATGTCTAAGTTACATTAACCTAATGAATATTCTCAAGAAGGCTAGAATTTTCAGTGTTGTTTTCTCTACTTTTACAAGCAAAATCTTTACCATCTTTTACTATATACACAGATATCAAAATAAAGAGGTATAGACAGGTACATCTTGGACAGACATAGGAAGGACCTGATTGACATACTTAACTCATTCTATATTTGGGTTATCATTGAGATAGTTAATTTTTTTTAGATGTTATACTCAATTTGGGCACCATTTCATACATACCCTACTGCAAACCTAATGAAATGTTGTTGTATATCAACACAGCCTCCTGCTACCTACCTATAGTGTTTAAAAACTTTGTGAAGATGTTAGTAAGAGGGTTTTGAACCTATCCTCAAATAACAACATTTTTGATATGGTGGCTCCCTTTTACAACAAAACTTTGGCAGCCAGAAGGTTTAAGGACTGCATTACCTATATGCTGGGAAACCCACAAAAGAAAGTACCACTCTAAAATTCTCGGGTCTTTCCCTACCCTTCTCACTTAGTGTCAGAACTTATGTGGGAGGGGTCTTCTTTACACATCCCATAGGTACAGGAGATTGTTCAATAGACATTACTTAAGGGTCTCATTCAGTTGAGTAGCCAAAATCCCACCCATAAGCTTCCATAAGAATGCTTATGTAGGGTTAGTAGTGCATGCCCAATAAAGGTCAATGCAACACTAAGGCCTTGGTCCATGAAGTAGAGATGGGGTCCAGCAGTAGTAGCAGCAACAGTAGTAGCAACAAAAGGACACATACATGGAACTATGTTGGAGCAATGGCAGGCCAATTTAATGCTAGGCTAAATAACCACAGGTTTTCTGTTAGGATCCTGAAGAGGTGCAACGTTACATCATTAACCAGCTATATATAGCAATTAAAAGAGGAGGGTATGCTAAACTAAATTAACTGGAAGCAGATGGTGCAAACTTTGCCTAGCTGAGAGGACAGTGATCCTAAAAAATATGTACTCTCTGGGATGCTTCTTGAATTCAAAAAGTGAGATATTTAGCCACTACCTTCATAACAGAAAATTCAGTTTGAAAACGTGATCTTCTCCATTTGCAGACTAGAGAATAGAAATAACATATGCAGGCACAGCAGAAATGCTTCAGCCACAAGTGGAATTGTACAAGGGAGTCAACTATTCTTTCTCTCTCAGAGGGAATACACATATTCATATACATACAAATATGCACCAACACACTTTTTATAGACACATATTAATATAAAATATATGAATTAGATAAATGGACATATATACATTTAGATGAACCCATATAAGTATTAAAAAGATATATTAAACAGAGCCCAAAGTAAATGTATTTTTTACTTTTCATGTGATTGCTTTATGTGGATAAGAAGATAATATTGTAGAAAATTAAAAAGGTCACCATCAGATTAACAAGTCTAACAACATGTTTTTTGACTTGTTAATCTGATTGCATATCAATCATTTACCTACCTGAATTATGGTGGAACCTGAAGAATTGAGAGATTCAATGTAATGTATTGCATAATTTCATAGAATTTGTATGTCTTACATACCAACATGTATGATGTTAGGTTGCAATAAAATCTCTCAATGAAACATTGTAGTAATACCATAAAATCCATTTGTCTGTTTTTATTTTATTGGGTTGGCAACTAACCTTGGTGGACCCCTACCTTTACTCGGAATTCTTCACTGTACTCGTTGTCAACCTTCACTTTACTGACAGCGTCTCTGTACATGGCTTGCACAGCTCTCACTAACCATTCATCTATCCCTAGTTTCTTCATTGACCACCAGATAAGGGATCATGAGATCCTGTCAAAGGCTTTCTCCATGTCAACAAAAGCCAGGAACAGAGGTTTATCTTTGGCTAGGTATTTCTCTTGCAGCTGTCTTACCAGAAATATAGTATCAGTGGTGCTTTTTCCTGGAATGAACCCACACTGCATCTCGTCTAAGCTGACTCTCTCCCTAATTTGTTGGGCTATGACTCTCTCGGTGACCTTCATTATCTGGTCCAACAACTTGATACCTCTGTAATTGTTTGTGTCTAAAGCGTCACCTTTACCTTTGCAGCAGTTGACTATGGTGCTGCTACACCACTCATTGGGTATGACTCCTTCGTGTATCACCTGATTAACTTGTAGTGAAACCTCTCTCTCGGGCATTCAATCACAAATGATAACGAAGCTGCTAACATCTAGCCTTAGGCTGCCTTTCCCTTCTACGTCGACATCTCCTTTGGTTTGCACGGTCGAAGTATTACAAACTGGTGACCCCGACGTGATTCTGTTCATGCAGTTTCTCTTTAATGGCGATTTTTTATGCCAGCTTTAGGACCAACCGTTTTTTCAGTTCTTTCACTACAATCATTTTTCTGTGTCATCTGATTTGTCTTCGACACACAGACTGGTGTGAGGCTATTGTAGTGAAACCTCTCTCTCCGGCTTTCAATCACAAATGATAATGAAGCTGCTAACATCTAGCCTTAGGCTGCCTTGGACCCTTCTGTCCTACATCCTGATTGGTTCTTATTTGTGTGGCAATTGTCCCCATGTTCTGATTGCTAAGGGGGCATTACATCCAATCGGCGGCTTCAGATAAGATCACATGAGAAGGAGTTTTTCTGGGTTTCCGGTGAGCCCTTTTTTGCCTATAAATAAGCCCGATCCAACGACGGCAATCGTCTTCGATTCCAGATCTCTCTCAGGTCTGGTCGCTGACCACACATACAGAACACTGCTACAGCCAGTTCCAGCGCCGACGTCTTCACCACAAATGTACTGTCTACCACAATGTCGTGCGCCAGCAACCCCACCACCAGGGACACACCAATATCAACACACTCGGTTTTAAATCGACCCTGTTTGGGTGGATCGTTTCCACTCACGAACAACAGTCAGACCTAACCAGCGAGAATATTCTGTATCAGGTAAACGGTCACAGCATTCGACACTCAACACACATCTTGTGACTCCACAGCTCTGCTACTTGGCCACAACTCCCTGTGTATGAACATTCTATCTCCTTGTGTAATTCTAATATGAACTGGTATTTCTCTATCTCAGTGTTTAAGACTTGTAGTCTATGTTACAGACACTCTTTCTATTTTCTGTGTTCCACTCATTCACACGCACACTTGTACTCTCACATATTGTACAGACACTATAGCTTATACGACTGTCCGTCACTTCATATTGTTGTATACCTTCTCTTTTGTACATGTAGGCCTGACTTATCTACTGTGTTATTTTATATGCCGCATGCACGCGCACACAGACACAAACAGTTTCACTATGTTAATAAATTTATTCTCATTATATATCTAACGGTTGAGTTTGTCTTAAGTTCTTTTACTGGCACTATGGCTTGTATCTCTCACGATGCGCCTTTTATCTTATATATATATCTTGTTTTGTGTTCGACCGTGCGACATGGTAAAAAGGAGCCTTTTGCCGTCTACGTCGCCATCTCCTTTGGTTCGCACGGTCGAAGTATTACAAACTATATGGGTGACTAGGTTATAGCCGACACTGCCAGATATTTTGAGCATTTCTGCAGTGATTCCTGATGGGCCTGGGGCTTTCCCTGTCTTTATACTCTTGATTGCTTTATCTACCAAGGTACTGTCAATTAGTATAGCTGGTCCCTCTGTTGGGTCGACATGCAGTAGACTCTCTTCCTCTCATTCATTCTCTTTATTAAGCAACCTTTCATAGTGGCGTCTCCAAACCTCTCTCTTTGCATCCTCGTTTAGTGCAAGTGAGCCATCATCCATGCGGACACATTTCTCTCCTACAACATCATGATTCTCTCACACACTGTTTTGCAACACGAAATACTTCAAGTCTTTGGTCCTCACGGTGCAGAACATTGGCAAATTTTTTCTTATTTGCTTCCCCTCCGGCTAAGTAAAACTCTCTCCTAGCTTCCCTTCTTGCAGTCTGATACAATTCCCTGCTACCTCCGTTCTTCCAGTCCTTCCAATCCTGTTTCTTTTGTCTAATAGCCCTGTCAACCACATTGTTCCACCACCACGTTACTTTGGGTCGAGAGGGGACTTTGCACCAGCCACAGATCTGGTCGGTGGCTCTCAGCAGGTTGTCCCGTAGAAACCTCCAATTGTCTTCCACGTTGTGTGATTCTATATCCCCTTCTATTTCATCAAATACTTCAAGTAAGACATTTCTAAATCTCTGATATGTATGTATATATTAGCCTTGAAGGGTACCTTTGAGGCCTTCAACCCATTATTGGACCACTTTGTAGCCTTCTACCCTTGTGTAATGTAATAGACTTGAACACATTTATTGTTTATGTATCTTCTGGTATTAATTATTCGATACCCCATTCCAAACTCCCTAACTGACATATATTCACACACCCATACCCATACACTCAATACCTATACTTCACTTGCACCAATACCTAAACCCCCATGTCCCATTAACTTGTTTGTCCAACATGTAACATGAATTCCATCTCTGTAACAATGTGTCAGTGTATCAACCCTTGGACTGCTTTCTGCCAGCTTTGCTGATAGACATACAGCTAGTTTCTAGTTTGACTTACATCTTCCTATATGACTTGACTTACAGCTATCTTTCTAGCCTTGAAGCTTCCCTTCAGGTGGCATTCAGGCTAGCTCCTGAAGAGAGCTTTTGGGAATTTTGTAGAGTATTCAGATAGAAAAAGCTCTAGAACCTTGGGGCTGAAGGCCTCCAAAAATGGGCCACTTATTGGTCCTCAAAACTACACTGGAACCTTTTGCTCCATTAAATCTTAGTTCAAGAGTATCATTTTTCAATCTCTTAAATCATTTCGTGTTTATTAATTGTAATATTTGTGGATAGAAGTATGAAATCACAAACCGTTAGGAGTAATTCGGTATGATAATTGTCAGGAGTAATTTTATTACTGATATCATACATTTATTATAGCATGATGTATGGTTAATAATAACAAACACATTATAACCTCTCATGAATTTTACTATGTTGAATGTGTACATTGAAAATCATTTTATTTACAATACAATAATATTAAATCATATTCATGTGTTTAATGATAAAACTCTAATTAGGAATCAGAACATCCCTAAACAGCAATCTTCAGTGCAGAAAGATTGCCTGTTCTTGAATGCTGACATAATGCTGACCATGGGTAAATATTAGGTTGCGTAGTCAGACTCCATTCCATGTGGAATTGCAACGGGCTTACCATTTACGTTTGAAGTTCCATCACCAAGGCTTAGGGTCTACTTATCAAATGCTTCTAATTCAGGATCAGTACCTTCTCTGACATGCATGTTCTCCAAGAGGATGAACACTTGGAAGTGTTTCCAGATCATAGACTTCTTGTTGCAGTTCTTGATGATTTGAGCCTGAGTAGCCCCACATGCTATAGGAAGGCACTGGCAAAAATCTCCAGCCAGGATAAGAATTTTTCCACCGAAAGGTTGATTTTCATTACCCATAAGGTCTTGCAGTGTGTGATCAAGAACTTCTAATTGATATTGGTGCAGCATTGTACCTCAGCAATCAAAAGGATTTTGACACTCCTTACTAATTTCGCAACATTGCTCTGAGCTGGGATGTGGAGAGTTGATGTTTCTGTTGGATAAAGAGGTGCCTTCATTCTTAAGTGGAAAGTTCTGCCCAGATGTAAAAGGTGTGCAGCAATGCCAGTTGTTGCCATAGGTCATGTGTATATATATATATATATATATATATATATATATATATATATATATGTATATGTTTACTGAGTGGCTTGGTGCATTGTCTAAAACAGCTATATTTTGGTGGAAATATTGTATCTGGCACTGTACCTACACCAGGGTACAGTTACAACCATTGTTTTCATAATTTAACTAAATATCTTTAAAATCTTTTATCTTTTACTTGTTTCAATCAATTAGACTGTGACCATATAGAGCATCACCTTGAAGAATTTTTTAGTTGAATGCATTGATCCCTGTACTTATTTTTTTTAAAGCCTGGTACTTATTCTATCAGTCTCTTTTACTAAACACACAAGCACTGGTTGTCAAGTAGTGGGTGGGGGAGACAAAGACAGACACAAAGATACATACACACAGATACACATACATATATATACATATATACAATGGGTTTCCTTCAGTTTTCATTTACCAAATCCACTCACAAGGCTTTGGTTGACCTAAGACTATAGTAGAAGACACTTGCTCAAGATGCCATGCAGTTGTTTGAACCCCAAACCATGTGTTTGGGAAGCAAGCTTCTTACCACACAACCACACCTATGCCTTAGTATGATGTATGTTTTAAATTTATTGAAGACATAGCGATTAAAATGGTTTTCATTCTTTACTTAATTTCTTTGAAATATTCTTATGATTGCTACATTTATTGCAGTTTCTTTGAAATATTCTTATGATTGCTACATTTATTACAATTTCTGTTACAAAAAAAATTTCACTTTCCATTTTGAAGTTGACTTAATATATTAATTTTCATATCCAGAGAAATTTATTTTCTTGACATTTAAAAGTGTTACTCAGTTTCAAAAATATTCATCAAAAGGCAAAAAAAAAAAAAAAGCATAAGCATTTGTTTGGAATATGATTGGAATATGGTCTATCACATTATCAAAGAAATAAAATGAAAGAAAAATTAGAGAAAAATAAAAAACAGAAATAATGAAGTGGTGTTTCTGTATACACATACACACAAACATGTTTGTGTATTTATATATATATATATATATATATATATATATATATATACATATCATCATCATCATCATCATCATCGTTTAACGTCCGCTTTCCATGCTAGCATGGGTTGGACGATTTGACTGAGGACTGGTGAAACCGGATGGCAACACCAGGCTCCAGTCTGATTTGGCAGAGTTTCTACAGCTGGATGCCCTTCCTAACGCCAACCACTCAGAGAGTGTAGTGGGTGCTTTTACGTGTCACCCGCACGAAAACGGCCACGCTCGAAATGGTGTCTTTTATGTGCCACCCGCACAAGCCAGTCCAGGGGCACTGGCAACGATCTCGCTCGAAAATCCTACAGGAGCCAGTCAGGCGGTACTCAGCCCAAGAATTACAGCGTGATGTGCTGCTTGACTGGTCCCCCCTCTCCCTCTCTCTCTCTCTCTCTCTCTTTATATATATATATGATGATGATGATGATGATCTTTTCTCCCGCCATGCCTCTGTCTACCCCTCCATCCTCTCTCTCCCCCTTCGTAGTTTTTCCTTTAAGGTCTTCAGGTTCTGGCTATATATAAATGAGAAACCCATTCTAAATTATCTAGCTGACGTACTACGACGAAATACCCAAGATGCAGATAAGATAGAGATTTTTATTTATTTACGGCCTCAAACATCTCAATACCTTGCGCTTTCTTGTTTCTCTCCATGAAATTCAATTGAATTCAGTTGTTGTCTTAAATTCATGCTTATTCATTTTCTAAGCTTCCTAAATTCATGCTACGTTATATTCTAATCACCCAGAATTCATTGCTCTTTTAAAAAAATTACGATTTATGCATTGTTGTCTCTCAAATATTTAAAATCTACAATTAAGAGCCCTCTCTACTCGCTGGCGGTACCTACCCACCACCACTACCCATTTTCCTTTATTCAAAAATTCTTATCGCTCCTTAAAATTATGGCTTTTAAGTGT
The DNA here is from genome assembly GCF_046866305.1 of Octopus bimaculoides. Classification (NCBI taxonomy): domain Eukaryota; kingdom Metazoa; phylum Mollusca; class Cephalopoda; order Octopoda; family Octopodidae; genus Octopus; species Octopus bimaculoides. Next base: position 131,149,932 of record NC_142928.1, read on the forward strand.
TGATTTCTCAGCCCAAGAATTACAGCGTGATGTGCTGCTTGACTGGTCCCCCCTCTCCCTCTCTCTCTCTCTCTCTCTCTTTATATATATATATGATGATGATGATGATGATCTTTTCTCCCGCCATGCCTCTGTCTACCCCTCCATCCTCTCTCTCCCCCTTCGTAGTTTTTCCTTTAAGGTCTTCAGGTTCTGGCTATATATAAATGAGAAACCCATTCTAAATTATCTAGCTGACGTACTACGACGAAATACCCAAGATGCAGATAAGATAGAGATTTTTATTTATTTACGGCCTCAAACATCTCAATACCTTGCGCTTTCTTGTTTCTCTCCATGAAATTCAATTGAATTCAGTTGTTGTCTTAAATTCATGCTTATTCATTTTCTAAGCTTCCTAAATTCATGCTACGTTATATTCTAATCACCCAGAATTCATTGCTCTTTTAAAAAAAATTACGATTTATGCATTGTTGTCTCTCAAATATTTAAAATCTACAATTAAGAGCCCTCTCTACTCGCTGGCGGTACCTACCCACCACCACTACCCATTTTCCTTTATTCAAAAATTCTTATCGCTCCTTAAAATTATGGCTTTTAAGTGTTGATTTCTCAGCCCAAGAATTACAGCGTGATGTGCTGCTTGACTGGTCCCCCCTCTCCCTCTCTCTCTCTCTCTCTCTCTTTATATATATATATGATGATGATGATGATGATCTTTTCTCCCGCCATGCCTCTGTCTACCCCTCCATCCTCTCTCTCCCCCTTCGTAGTTTTTCCTTTAAGGTCTTCAGGTTCTGGCTATATATAAATGAGAAACCCATTCTAAATTATCTAGCTGACGTACTACGACGAAATACCCAAGATGCAGATAAGATAGAGATTTTTATTTATTTACGGCCTCAAACATCTCAATACCTTGCGCTTTCTTGTTTCTCTCCATGAAATTCAATTGAATTCAGTTGTTGTCTTAAATTCATGCTTATTCATTTTCTAAGCTTCCTAAATTCATGCTACGTTATATTCTAATCACCCAGAATTCATTGCTCTTTTAAAAAAAATTACGATTTATGCATTGTTGTCTCTCAAATATTTAAAATCTACAATTAAGAGCCCTCTCTACTCGCTGGCGGTAACCCGCCCTCCCACCCCCTCCACCGGAAGTTCATTCGTCTGTCATTCCTCTGTCATCCCACCCCCTCCACCGGAAGTTCATTCCTCTGCCATCCCACCCCCTCCACCGGAAGTTCATTCCTCTGTCATCCCACCCCCTCCACCGGAAGTTCATTCCTCTGCCACCCCCCCTCCACCGGAAGTTCATTCCCCTGTCATCCCACCCCTCCACCGGAAGTTCATTCCTCTGTCATCCCACCCCCTCCACCGGAAGTTCATTCCTCTGTCATCGCACCCCCTCCACCGGAAGTTCATTCCTCTGCCATCCCACCCCCTCCACCGGAAGTTCATTTCTCTGTCATCCCGCCCCCTCCACCGGAAGTTCATTCCTCTGTCATCCCACCCCCTCCACCGGAAGTTCATTCCTCTGTCATCCCACCCCTCCACCGGAAGTTCATTCCTCTGTCATCCCACCCCTCCACCGGAAGTTCATTCCTCTGTCATCCCACCCCTCCACCGGAAGTTCATTCCTCTGTCATCCCACCCCCTCCACCGGAAGTTCATTCCTCTGTCATCCCACCCCCTCCACCGGAAGTTCATTCCTCTGTCATCCCGCCCCCTCCACCGGAAGTTCATCCCTTTGTCATCCTGTCAACCTCGGCTGTCTCCCGGAACCCATCTAGTGGCCTTGGCCATCCTCTCCCCTACCTTTGGGTAGCGCATTAAGGTTGAGAAATGTTTGCAGGTTGTAGGTAATGTTTTGCTTATGAATTCTTCCAATTGCAAGTTTTCTTTTCAGGTACACGACACTGCTTTTCCTCTTCCCAGGCTACAGGCCCACACCCCCAACACCCATACTGTTAGGATTGGCACTCTCAACGTCGGCACGCTGAAAGGTAGATCTGGTGAAATTGTTGAGATGCTTGAACGGAGATGCGTAGATATGTGCTGCATCCAGGAAGTAAGATGGAGAGGAGGTTCTGCAAGGTTCCTCACAGGCAAAGAACACAGGTACAAGATTTTCTGGGCAGGGAACACTGACGGGGTCGGGGGCGTAGGAATACTTCTAGCGGAGAAATGGGTGGATAAGGTAATCGAGGTCGTTAGAGTAAGTGACAGAGTACTTAAGATCAGACTAGTGCTTCATCATAGATTAGCTACTGTCATCTCAGCCTATGCACCTCAACCTGGGCTACCAGATGGTCTGAAAGACCAATTCTATGACACCCTCTTGCAAACTACCTCGTCGACGAGTGACAGGGACCTTCTCTTTGTGGCTGGAGACTTCAACGGTCATGTCGGACGTCGTGCTGGGGGCTTCCATGGCATACATGGAGGCTATGGCTTCGGTTCCCGCAACGAGGAGGGAACCAGACTGCTGGAGTTCTGTGATGCAACCAATCTTATAGTCTGCAATACCAACTTCAGGAAACCTGCCAGTCACCTAGTCACCTACCGCTCCGGCAGACACTCTAGCCAAATCGACTACATCCTCGCCAGAAATAGGGAAAGAGGGCGGCTTATAAATGCCAAAACCTACCCTGGCGAAGAATGTACCCCACAACATAGATTAATAGTTAGCGACTTTGGGATCAAGGCAAAATGGGTGCCCAGAATTAGACAGGCTTGGAGAAGAAGGGTGTGGAAGCTTAAAGACCCTGCAAACGGACAGAGACTTAGAGACAAGTTACTTGAAGCATTTAACGAAATAGAAGGGGATATAGCATCATACAACGTGGAAGACAATTGGAGATTTCTGCGGGACAACCTGTTGAAAGCCACCGACCAGATTTGTGGGTGGTGTAAGGTCCCCTCCCAACCCAGAGTAACGTGGTGGTGGAACAAGGAGGTAGACAGGGCTATTAGACAAAAGAAACAAGCTTGGAAGGACTGGAAGAACGGTGGTAGCAGGGAATTGTACCAATGTGCCAGAAGGGAGGCTAGGCGACAGGTTTATTTAGCCAGAGGGGAAGCAGATAAGGAAAGATTTGCCAATGTTCTGCGCCGTGAGGACCAAAGACTCGAGGTATTTCGGGTTGCAAGACAGTGTAGGAGAGAGAATAGTGATGTTGTAGGAGAGAAATGTGTTCGCATGGATGATGGTACGCTTGCATTAAATGAGGATGCAAAGAAAGAGGTCTGGAGATGCCACTACGATAGATTGCTTAATAAAGAGAATGAATGGGAGAAAGAGAGCCTGCCTTATGTCGACCCAATAGAGGGACCAGCTATCCGAGTTGATAGTACCAGGGTAGATAAAGCAATTAAGAGTATGAAGACCGGGAAAGCCCCCGGCCCATCAGGAATCACTGCAGAGATGCTCAAAATATCTGGCAGTGTTGGCTATAGCCTAGTCACCCGTATTACGAACCAGGTGATACACGAAGGAGTCATACCCTATGACTGGTGTAGCAGCATCATAGTCAACTGCTACAAAGGTAAAGGGGACGCTTTAGATACAAATAATTACAGAGGCATCAAGCTGTTAGATCAGGTTATGAAAGTTACAGAGAGGGTCATAGCCCAACTAATTAGGGAGCGAATCAATTTAGATGAGATGCAGTTTGGGTTCGTGCCAGGTAAAAGCACTACTGATGCCTTATTTCTAGTGAGACAGTTGCAAGAGAAATACCTAGCCAAGGATAAACCTCTGTACCTGGCTTTCGTTGACATGGAGAAAGCCTTTGACAGGGTCCCCCGATCCCTTATCTGGTGGTCAATGAGGAAACTTGGGATAGAAGAATGGCTAGTGAGAGCTGTGCGAGCCATGTACAGAGATGCGGCCAGTAAGGTGAGGGTTGGAAATGAGTACAGCAATGAATTCCGGGTAGAGGTAGGGGTCCACCAAGGTTCCGTCCTCAGCCCCCTATTATTTACCATAGTCCTCCAGGCAATCACAGAGGAGTTCAAGACAGGTTGCCCCTGGGAGCTCCTCTATGCTGATGACCTTGCCCTAATTGCGGAGTCACTATCAGAACTAGAGGAGAAGTTTCAGGTGTGGAAGCAAGGTCTAGAATTGAAGGGCCTTAGAGTCAACCTAGCTAAAACCAAAATCCTAATAAGTAGGAAGGTAGATAAAACACAAACCCCTTCAGGTAGATGGCCCTGCTCAGTATGTAGAAAAGGAGTAGGTAGTAACTCTATAAGATGTACCCGGTGCAAGCTATGGACACATAAGAGGTGCAGCAACATCAAAGGCAGGTTAACTAGCAAGTTAGTTTTTGTTTGTGGCAGATGTTCAGGTGCAATAAAGACTGCAAACAAACAGGAAACAACTTCTATCTCATTCCAGGGTGAAAAACTAGAGGTAGTCGATAGCTTCCGCTATCTGGGCGACCAAGTTAGTAGTGGGGGTGGGTGCGCTGAAAGTGTAGCTGCTAGAATAAGAATAGCCTGGGCAAAGTTTAGAGAGCTCTTACCCCTGCTGGCGACAAAGGGACTCTCACTCAGAGTAAAAGGCAGACTGTATGACGCATGCGTACGAACAACCATGCTACATGGCAGTGAAACATGGGCTGTAACTGCTGAGGACATACGTAAGCTCGCAAGGAATGAAGCCAGTATGCTCCGTTGGATGTGTAATGTCAATGTGAATACCCGTCAGAGTGTAAGTATCTTGAGAGAAAAGCTGAACATTAGAAGCATCAGTTGTGGCGTGCAAGAGAGACGATTGCGCTGGTATGGACATGTGGTGAGAATGGAGGAGGATAGCTGCGTGAAAAAGTGCCACACCCTAACAGTTGAGGGAACCCGTGGAAGAGGTAGGCCCAGGAAGACCTGGGCTGAGGTGGTGAGGCAAGACCTTCGTACATTGGGCCTCACCGAGGCGATGACTACGGACCGAGACCTTTGGAAATGGGCTGTGCGTGAGAAGACCCGGCAAGCCAAGTAAGATCGTTGCCAGTGCCCCTGGACTGGTTCTTGTGCGGGTGGCACATGAGATGCACCATTTTGAGCGTGGCCGTTGCCAGTACATACATATATATATATATAAATACATACACACACACACACACACACACACACATACATATATACATCGGTACAGGCATGGCTGTGTGGTAAGACACTTGCTTCCCAACCACATGGTTTTTGGGTTCAGTCCCACTGCATGGAATTTTCGGCAAGTGTCTTCTGCTATAGCTTCGGGCCAGCCAAGGACTTGTGAGTGGATTTGGTAGATGGGAACTGAAAGAAGCCCATCATAAGTATATATTTGTATGTCCTCTCCACCACCATCACTTGACAACCAATGTTGGTGTGTTTACGTTCCCTTAACTTAGTAATTCAGCAAAATAAACTGATAGAATAAGTACTATGACTGAAACAAGTAAAAGATTATATATATATATATATATATATATATATATATATATATATATATAAATACATACATATATACATATATAATTACATATATGCATATATATATATATATATATATATATATATATATATATATATATATATATATATAGATCAAGTTGTGATGTTTAACTTCAAGTCATTATTGAGGAAGAACTCATAAAAGCAATTGAAGTAGAGAATGAATGTACCATTGAAAATGTCACCTAAATCCAATATTATGGATGCAGTGGACATCTTAGCTGAATCAAGTTATGAATGTTGTTTGGCAAAACATGGCCAGACTATATCTGTTAATAGCAAAACCTGAATCAGTTAAACTGGTACATGAACAGACAAATCAAGGTGGGTGCCAAGAAGAGAATGGGTAACTGCTGGCATGTATCTTACTTATATATTCACATATATAGATACATACATCTACATACTCATACAGGTTTTTTTTTTTTTACCAGCCAGAAGTCAGCTAGTTCCCAGAATATTGTTGACATTGGGAAATGATTTAGTTTGAAGAAGTCACAGAACATCATGTGATTAAGTTGCTAGAATCCCATAGAGGTTGTTTGTCCAAAGAAAAACTGATGATGTTAGAGCAGTGGTATAGGCGAGCTGGCAGAAGAAGGCGGCGAGCTGGCAGAAACGTTAGCACGCCGGGCGAAATGCTTAGTGGTGTTTCGTCTGCCGTTACGTTCTGAGTTCAAATTCCGCTGAGGTCGACTTTGCCTTTCATCCTTTCAGAGTCGATAAATTAAGTACTAGTTACGCACTGGGGTCGATGTAATCGACTTAATCCCTTTGTCTGTCTTTGTTTGTCCCCTCTATGTTTAGCCCCTTGTGGGCAATGAAGAAATAAGAAGAGGGTATAGGAGCTTCACCCATTCTGCTTGACTGCAAAGAATACGGCTAAAGGAATGTTTTTTATAGAGTGCAAGTCTTTACTAATAATGATCATAATTATGACTAGAAGTCAAAAGAGATCATAAGCTCAATTCATATTGGGCTATGCATAGAGATTGTACACCATAAATACCACACAGTTTTGAATAAATTCTTCACCCTGCAGCAGATGCTGATGATAATGATCTGTAAGGCGGAGGACAGTGCTCCTCCCCTTCCTTCCTGTAACTTGCATTATTCCACCTCCCATCACACTGCTGTCAACATCAATTGTGGCAATTATGTATTGTCTATTCTGTTTCCTGAATTAAGTTTTCTGACTCGTGTGTTCACTTGGTTGCTAGGAGATGAGGTGATTGGTTTCTTAAAGTTTGTGTTGTATGTAGATTATTCACATCATAGAACACCAGTTATCTTGATCCCTTCTCATTTGTTGTATGATGTCTATATACACCATAGAAGCTCTTGTAGTATTGTCCAGTATAACCATTAAAATTTGCAGTCACAATAATGAGGTTGTTGTCATTTGTTTCTCAATTGTTCTGAATTAATCTGGAAGGGCCTCATAAAAGCTGTCCTTCAGTTCATCTGCCAGTCGTAAGCATGGTGTGTAAGCTGAAATAAATTTTGATGTTTTATTGTCTATATCTAGTCTAAGCATAATTACCTCATCACACATTCTGATGACTACAATCACTTTATCTATACATTTTTCAGATGACACTATAGTAATTTACACCCACCCAATCACTATTATCTGTCCAGAAGAATTTGTATCACTGTTCAATGCCTGTGAGGAATTTGACTGAAGCCTCCTTCTAGCTTTAATTCTTGCACACAGCACACCTCCACTCACCTTCACTCCAACATCCCCATAATCTCTCCAGACTTATCTTTCATTGTGATGACATTGATGGTGACAACCTTAAACTTTTTGATCTCAACGAAAGCAGGAGGAATTCCAGTATTGGTTTAGCTGGATGTTGATTTACATTACTTTGTATGATTGCTTATTGATGATCAAAAAACTCTCACACATAGCAAGATAGTAAAATATACGAAGCCCAGTGTATCCATCTTGACTACCTGTCTGATAAGGGTACCCCAGGCACATAAATCATATGTGCGTGACATGGTGATCTCAGATCAAGATAAACCGTGCATTACCTTGCAGGTGGGACCCAGTTAGAATTTTCTTCAGATCGAGTAGCCCATCCTGCTCAAAAGGTCCCTGAATAAGGGTTGTTTAAGGGTGTTGAATGAAACCCCATGTTTCCAGAGGTGACTTATCCAAATCCCAAAGAATTCCTCTCAACACATGGCTATGATGCTCCCCTACTACTTCTGCTCGTGATCAGAGATGCACATATCATCAGCCACTAAGAGACATGCTCAACTAGTTATGGTCAAGCAACAGACAAGCAAATCTGTGGTATTGAGCAGAATATTTGCTGTAACCCATCTCTTATACCAAGACAAAACAATGTACGTAACACTTCCAATATTATTATTATTATGTTGTTTTTTTTTCTTCTTTCTTCAAATTTTCTTCCATTTATTGCCGAGTGTTTTCCGTACACCTAGGGCAGAGAAACTCATTGTATGCATTCCCAGTTTACATACGTAAATTCACAGGTAAAATATGTATTTAAAAAAAAAATTAATAAATAAAAAAAATTCATGAATGGATTTTGTTTTCACAGCGATAATGCTCTTCTCAGTACATGAGTCGTTCCAGTTAACACGATTTTTTGCACTTCCTGTAGGGATGGTAAACCTGGTATCATTTTCAAATAGGTTTCAGTACCTTTTTTTATCATTCCTAGAGATCCTACAATCACTGGTACGGTAGTCGCCTTGAGGTGCCACATTTTTTTCAATTTCTATTAGCAAGTCTTTATATTTATTGATCTTGTCAAATTCTTTCGCCGCTATATTATGATCGCAAAGAATACTCATGTCAATTAATAAACACATCTTCTTTGTCTGATCTTTTATAATAATATCTGGTTTATTAGCTTTTATAGCCTTGTCGGTATGTACGGGGAAGTCCCAGTGAATCGATACATTTTCTCCCTCATTTATTATTATTATTATTATTATTATTATTATCATTATTCAATTTGACTCAGGTTTGTTCTTATTCCTGGTACAATTTATGTGGAAAGTGGGTTACTACCTGTAACCTTAGATATCCACAAGCTTTCAATAATCTTTTAAATGCACAAAGCCCGGATCTATTTTAAAACGGGGGCCACATTTTTCATTAATGTTTTACGTAGTGTTTTTGGTACGGAAAGACTTTCAAACTTCGTATACTTATCTATTTTGTGTTATAGAACAGAAAAATATTTTTGTATTCGAATTTATTTCATGTAAAAAATTGTCTTATTTCGATAATTTCAACCAATCACTGACAAGTATTCAGTTGTTTATATTTACTCCTTTGGCTGATTAAGCGATGTAAAGCGTATTTAATCTCCATACCTTCGTTTTATTTGCTTTTTTCATTTTAAATTTGCTTTAACCCTAACCCTAACGTTAGGGTTAGGGTTAATTGTTTCAGAATCGTTTGTTTATGTAGTCGGCACTTAATGTATATCGGCTGAATGGACGTCAGTTATTGGTTGAAATTACAGAAATACGACAACTTTCACATGGAATAACTTACGGATTTCTTTTTTTTTTAAGAAGACTAAGAGAAAAAAGATGTTTTATATGACACATTCTACCAGTGTTCCAAGTTTCAAAGTGTTTCGTTAATGAAAAATGTGGCCCCCGTTTTAAAAAAGATCCCAAAGCCCTTCTGATAATCTTTCCTGTTCCTAAGAGGCAAACTTTCAGTAGAAGCTCTACAGCTTACAGTTCCTAATGCTCCAATTATTACAGGCATAACCTTTATAATTTTTATTTTTCAAATTCTTGCAATTTCAAATTTTAAGGGATTGAATTTTTTAATTTTTCTTCTTTCTTTACAATCAAAGGGACATGATAGATCAATTAGTAAGCAACTTCGCTTTTTCTTGTCTATTATTGTTGTATTTGTTTTTTTAAATTTTCTAGCTTATCTGTTTGAATAGGAATATCCCATAAAATCTTGTATTTCTCTGACTCAAGCAACTCCTTCAACCTGAAGATTGTACCAAGTACTTCCAGCTTCAAATCCCCATTTCTGACAAAGCTTCCAGTGCAAAACTTTCACAACTTGATCATGCCTATTTTCTCAAGTTATTTGTTTTTAATGCTTGATCTTGAGCTGTTATAATAAGGCTCTCTGCTCCTTTTTTCAGTTGTCCTTTTTTCAACCAACCCCAGGTTTTTGTTCCACATACATCCTCGGTGGCTTTCCAAAACTGACCATGCAAAGGTTTCTCTTCAATCTGCTTAACGCACTCTCTTTGAATTTCATTCTTGTCCTTTTCTCCTATTCCACCCTTGATCACCTGTTCTTTATTCACTGCCTTTATTAATATCTCTGGAAAAAAATGATTTGCAGTATTTGTTCTAGCTTTCTATGTCCTGAATTTAAATTCCCCTGTGGTCAACTTTGCTTTTCAATAAAATGAAGTACCAGTTAATTACTGGGTTGACACTATCTGCTGTTCCTCTCTCTTCTAAACTTTTGGCATTGTCCCTCTATTAGAAACAATTATTAAGAGTGTATAGGTAGCATTGTCAGGGCATCAGACAAAATACCTTGCAATATTCCTTCTGGCGCTTTATATTCTGAGTTCAAGTCCTATTAAGGTTGACTTTGCCTTTCATTCTTACGGGATTCATAAAATAAGTACCAGTTGAGCACTGGGGTTGATGTAACTGACTAGCTCCCTCTCAGCCAAATTCCAGACCTATAAGTAATACAAAGGATTATTATTATTATTATTATTGCTGTTGTTGTTGTTGTTATTATAATAATAATAATTATTATTATTAAGGCGGTGAGCTGGCAAAATCATTAGCCTGATGGGTGTAATGCTTAGTAGTATTTTGTCTGTCTTCATGTTCTTAGTTCAAATTCCACTGAGGTCAACTTTGCCTTTCATCCTTTCGGGGTCGGTAAAATAAATATCAGTTGAGTACTGGGATTGATGTAATCGACTATCCCTCTCCCCCACAATTTCAGGTCTTGTGTCTATAGTAAAAAGTATTATTATTATTATTATTTTTAAAGGCGGTGCTCCAGCATGGCCGTAGTCAAATGACTGAAATAAATAAAAGAGTTATTATTTTTATTATTATTATTATTATTATTATTATCATTATTATTATTATTATTATTATTATCATTATTATTATTATTATTATTATTATTATTATCATTATCATCATTGTTATTAAGGCAGTGAGCTAGCAGAATCATTAGCTCATCGGACAAAATGCTTGGTGCATTTCTTCTGGCTCTTTACACACACACATGAATGTACGCGCACACACACACACACACACACACACTAAAAATTCAAGCTTTTTCCATAATGTTAAATTGCATAATGAAAGTGGATCAGATGGTAAGAAATTACACAAAAAATTTGTGCCATAATTATCTAAAATATAGAATGTTCTAAATACTTTAAGAAATAAATATCTGATGCTCACAAAATTGGTCTATTTTAGAAGAAAAATGCCAAAAAGAAATTTTTTACCTAGAACAGAAAAAAAAACAAAACAATGGATTCATATCTTCTAAAGATCAAATCCCATTTGTATAATGCTGTAATGGACTAGGTGGTTGTTTCTGAATTACTAACTTACTGGACATAGTGACAGACTATAAACAACAACAGTTTTTATGTACATGCAAACATAAACACAGACAAGGGAAAACACATACATATGCACACTCATGCATATGCACACTCATGCATATGCACACTCATGCATATGCACACACAGATAAGATGATCATATTTTTATTCACATTTGATAATTGTTTAAATCTTGTTTGTATGGTTTTATTATTGATAATATCATTAAAAATGTATTTCCTTGATTTCTATAATTTCAATTTGCTTGGTGATTCACAGAGCCAGATTGTCATAAAAACCCAGTCCTATCCATCCCTCTGTTTGTCTGTGCACATGCATGCACTTTATCCCTATATACAAAGTGGTATGTGTATACATATACATAGACATGCACTTTGTATGTTGGGTTATGTGTATATATTGCCTATATAGCTACTCCCTTCATACATACTGAACAAGGCAGTTTCTAGATGCTATGTGTAATGTGTTTTGGCATTGTTAAACTTTTAGTCTTTTAGAAACTAGACAGTTCAAAAGTGCTTCAACAAATTTTACGATGAAAACTATTCAGCAGCCTGTAGATGTCAACTTAATTTAGTCCTTACCTGGAACAATATCCAGTCCTAACTTGTAAAGGCACACAGCTTTGTGGTTAGGTTATTTGGCTCACAATCATAAGGTCGTGAGTTCAATTCCCAGTGGTGTGTTGTGTTTTTGAGCAAGATACTTTATTTCACATTGCTCCAATTCACTCAGGTGGCAAAAAAAGGTAGTACCTGTATTTCAAAGAGCCAGCCTTGTCACACTCTGTGTCATGCTGAATCTCCCTGAGAACTACATTAAGGGTACATGTGTCTGTGGAGTGCTTGACCATTTGCATGTTAATTTCATGAGCAGACTGTTCCATTGATCAGATTAACTGGAGCCCACATCATAACTGATGGAGTGCCAGTTAGTCATAACCTGAAACTATAGCATATAGAGACAAGTTGAGAGTAAATCCTTATTAAACATCTAGCTACACACTAAATTTGTCACTGAATTTAATGCCAATTTCGACCTTGCTTACAATATACTTATACATAAATTAAACCAGTTTAACCCTTTAGCATTTAAACTGGCCATATCCAGCCAAAATATTTTACTTGTTTATTGCTCAAACTGGTCAAATCTGGTCTCTTACACCTACCCTACAATGTCATTATAAAAATGAGCAATCAAATCATTGAAATCTCAAAGCTACAAGATAATGCATAATTAATTCAAAAGAATGTGAATAAATAAACATGTCACTGAATTTAATGCCAATTTTGGCTTTGCTTACAATACTCATGTACATAAATTAAACTAATTTAATGAGGTACTCATATATTCTTAACCCTTTTGGTCCCTATTAGCTTAGAGTGTGCAAATGACAGGGAAAAATGACCTAGGGAGGTCTTCTGCAATCCTTTGCCTATCTTGTGAGGAAATTTATGTTACCCTCAAGGAGTATAAAACTACATAGGGTGTGCATTTATTTTCCAATTTAATGGTGTTGTTGATGATACAATTGATGTAAATTGTTTTCTAAGCAGAAAAAAAAAAAAGGATGGTTTTAAAAGATGAATGACTGAATATGATGAAGACTAAATAGACACTCTTAGATTCAGTCCCTCAGACATTATGATGTATTCTTTTCTTGCATAAAAATGAAAATTTCATCACAGATACAATAAGGAGAAAAAGAAGAACAAGAAAAAAAAAAAAAAAGACTGAATAATAAACACAAAAGGAAAATGTATAAGAAGAAAATCTGTAGGAGAACAAAGGAAAGAAATTAAAATGAAGTAAAAAGAAAGATAGAAAGATAGACAAAAGAAAGATAGAAAGATAGACAAAAGAAAGATATATTTCATCATGTTTCATTTAATTATTCCCTTTGGCAGAACATGACTCAAAGCTTCAGTCTATTAATATGAAGTAATGAAAATATAGATCATGTGTGTGTGCGTGCACACACACACACACACACATTATATATATATATATGTGTGTGTGTGTGTGTTTATATTTATTTATAGATATTAATGTATATGTATGCAAATAGATGTTTGTGTATACATATATTTACCCTCACCTCTCTCTCTCTCTATATATATATATATATATTCATACATGTATACACAATATGTGATGCACTGTTAATAATAAGAAACAATTAAACAAATTTTCACTGTTCTTGCTCTGTGTTTGCATTACTGCTTTTAGATACGATTCAAGTGTCAAATAATGGAAACATGAAACTTACAATGCCAATGTGTGAAATCACAGTTTTAATGGCTGTAGCCTGAATGTTGGATGATTATATATGTATTTTTTATTTACATTTTATTGACATTTTTAGCACTTTCTTCCATTATCGGATTTATCAAAATATTGTTTAAAGTTAGATTTCTTGGTCTTTTTTATATATGAAGAATTTTGTGGGGTTTTCCAAGCAAGGGAAAAGAAAGAAGAAAAAATTTATTTGAGAAGGGGAGAGAGGTAAAGAGGCGAGACTTTTGTATTGGTATGGTCAGACTTGTTTGTGTAGTACTTAGTTGTCTTTTAAGGTGGGGTAGGAAGAAGAATTTTTGTATTTGAATTGGTCAAAGTTTTAATTGAAAATTCAGATGTTGTTTTTGACTTACTTCAGTGAAAATTATAATTGCATTTCCAGGTCCTGTTCTTTTGTATTCATTAAAGAATAGTTGTATGGAATGGACTTTTTTTCATTGAAATTCTAGATGTCTTCAAAAGAGTGATTTTTGAGTTCACTATATACTCACACAGCAAATATATATATATATATATATATATATATATATATATATATATATATATATATATATATACATACACACACACGCACACACACATACATATACATACATACATACATACATACATACATACATACATACATATGTACATGTTCATATTTGTGCACACAAACACATACCGCACATACAAAAGTACACATTATGATTTTTTTTTAAATGATTAATATAATTAAAGATTCATTTCTGTGGTTAAATAAATTTGGAAGGTTTTGGTCATTTTAGCCACTACTCTTGATTTTTGTCTGATTTTTATCCTTCAGACTGCAAAATGGAATTTTAATGAAAAGCAATACACAATGCTGTCACAATTATATTTCCAAATTCATCTATTCCTGGTTGGCTGTTTTGTTTTGAATATATTTTAAAGCTCCAACCTAGAATTTTCTAAAGGAGAAAGAGAACCAAGTACAGAAGAGGGAAAGCAGTTGTTCTTATAGATAGATTCCTTGGAGCAGAAGCGGCGTCTCCTGGAAATGATATTGTATGGTTTCACGTGCCTTACTATGGACCAAGTTATGCTGTACTTAATTTTATCCTCCTTCAGTCACCATACAATATCGGCCAAAGATGTTGAATGTCTCTTATTGATTGTCTTAAAGCTGGTGATATGGTTACGATAACGATTCTTAAATGAATGTAAAAATATGCCCCTCCCCTTGTTTGCACGGTACATTTATATACAGGATTTGTACTCATATAGAGTACAATGGGAATTTTGATTTTCTCTGCATGAGCATTTATCATACTTATTTGTATATAAGGCAGTTTGGACCTCATTTTCCGACATTATTATCATGTTAGCCGTATCATATTTAATACTTTTCTTGCCGTATTGCGTGTTCATTTCTTTTTTGCATCTGTGATTTTATTTTTGATCTTCTATGCAAATGAAGATATTTCCTTCTTTTTGCTGCTTTACTTTCTATGAAATGAGAAGATGCATTGCGGAGACTATTATGCGGAGTTGTTTCTATTTATCACCCAATGAGACACATCTGTACCGCCGGATGCTCCTGAATCAGTTGTTGAGTGTCCCACCAATGTGGGATTGATGCTAGATGAGTCAAAACATTTGTCGTGATTAATAATAAATTCTTGTATATTCCATCTTCCATTTGCCATATACATAACGATCACTGTGAAAGTGACTGTGCTTTACTAGTAAGATACCAGGTGTAAACCATTTGTTAGATTATCCAATATATATATCATCAACACTATATTCAGGTTATAACAAGGAACAAAAACCCAAAAGTTTTGTCTACATGGCAGATGTAGTGTTGACAAGCATCAAAAGATGCTACACATACAGAAATTCATCAGAGTAAAAGCTAGCAGAATAGCTACAAGTTCTCTTTTAGAATCCAGGAAGACATAATGCTGTAACTTTAGCCAGTTGTATATGGTAATATTGTATGACATCATTTGTAGTCTGCTGGAAAAATCCAGGCTGTATCTCAACAGCAATTGAAGATGCAGGCTCTTCTTGGTGGAGAAAAGGATCATTTTTAAGAACTCACATGATCCAAGTCCTTTTCTGAACTGAAAAAGTAGAAGTTTTGTATGTTGTTCTCAGGAGCATGCATTGATTTTGGTGAATTTGCTAACATTGTCAAGTCTAAGTTTGCACTAGGAAATGATATACACTTCACCTATGGTTACTCCCATATCCTGTGCCATATCTGGTACAACCCTTTTTGGGGTTCTCCAACCCTCTCATGTTTTGCCTTCATCATTCATTATCATAATCATTTGCATTATTTCTATTATCATTGTTACCATTCTGTAATTTTAACACATCTTTCAAAGCTATGGGTTTTCATTTCCTCTGTTTTCACAGCTTGACCTTTAACCTCAATCCATGGGAAATAACTTTTCCTATATTCTTTTTGTTTTTGCATTAAATTTTTACCAAATTTTTATTCCACTAAAAAATATATACCTAAAACATTTTTTCGTGTAAGCATTGTAGTAACAGACTAAATGACTTTATTGACCTCTTGATATTAAATCCAAGTTTTTGTTCTTTACTGACATAATAGTCTACTGTTGCTGCATAATTACAGTCCACAAGTGACTGTCAGAATCAGAAAACCTACACTTATTATTTAAAGAATTTGGACATTCAGTTACTACAGATACCAACTAATGCAGAGTTGACTTCCTGGATGTCATTCTAAGTCTTTCTACCTCACTTAGACAATCATTTATCAAAACTAAAGAATCTAAGAACTAGATTCACAAACTTTTTACCCACTCCTGGCATATAATTAATAATTCAGTTAAGAATATTTTTATAGAATCTCAAGCCTTTCTGTCAATAAGCTAATTTTTAATGAAGCTGCACCTCACTACAATGGAGCACTAGGAATATCTTTAAAGAGAATATAATCTACCAAATATAACTCTAATACATATATTACTTGTACAAACAATAGAGATAGAATCAGGAACATCATGTTGTAATCCAAAAGACAAATTCCTTTCCCACTAAGTTAGAAAACACTTTTACCTATAGCATAAATATTTAATTAGAATACCATAAACTTATTTACTCAACCACACATGAAATTGCATAAGCCCTGTTTTATTCTAACATATACAAGCACAACTTTCACAAATTCAAAAAAAAGAAACTGTAATTATATATATCTTAATCTTTACCTTTAGATTCTAGATGTCAGGATAGTTATGTAACTTACCAATAGAATGGTAAGATTAACTTACCATACATAAGATTAACTTCTACTACATTCAAATTATGTTATATGAACTACATGTACACTTTCAGAAATCAATCTAAGAAAAGAAACGTCATTCTCTTATCTTACTTGGGAGTTATAAGTGAAGAATATTCAATACACATTCAAATGGAACATAGTATCTAGAATTAAGTCATGCTGGTAATAAGAGGACCATGTAATTTATGTACTATAGAAACTATGATCATCTTATTTCAAAAAGATAATATCCTATATATAAACACATGAAAAGAAGTCATCCGGGAACCATATGTTCTTACAAATTTATCTCTACTATAAAGCTTGAACATTGTCATACAAGTGACCAGATATGTATGTGAATTCATTACATTCTATCTACTGCCTTTTCAAACTGTGGTATTAATTCATGGAAGTCAAAATCCAGTTCTACATATTTTACCTGATGTATATTTTTAAAGTTTGTAGCATCTAATTTATTTACTATTTTTTCTCTCTCTCTGTCTTTGTGTATGTGTGTGTATATGTGAGAGAGACTACATAATTATATGTCACACACACATACATATATATGTGTGTGTGTGTGTGTGTGAGAGAGAGAGACTGTACATGTTTATATGTACACACATGTGTATGTGTGTGTGTATGTGTGAGTGTATGTGTATGTATATATATGTATATATGTGTGTGTATGTGTGTATATATGTATGTATGTATGTATGTATGTATGTATGTATGCATACATGTATATATGATTGTATGTGTCCTGATTGCTCAGAGAATTAATGGGAATATAAAGACCATACATGCATCAATTTTACTAAGTGTACCATTAAGCAAAATGAATAATAGTGTTTATATTTATGCTGTGGCATTTATAATTTTAAAGTACATTGGTCTTCAGTTTTACAGCTGCATGCATGTATACACACACACACACACACACACATATATATATATATATATATATATCCTATTATAAATTTAAGTGATGTTTCTCTGTCCATTACGTTTTTCTCTGTCGTTAACTCCTCCTAGACTATTGGTGCAAGGACAATGAAACTCAAACCAACAACTCCCTAATCCCAGGGAATGTCCTAAAGGGGTTTATTTTTTTAAGGTCCACCTAATTGGGGTCCCACTAAACCCCTATTTTTACTGCATTTCAAACAAAATACATGGCATTGGCAAGCAAATCAGAGCAATAACAATGCATTTCATACCCTGAACTCCCAAGGAGTATCATAATGATGTTCAATTTCTGAAGGGCCGCTTAAATGGGGCCCTCACTGACAAACCCTAATTTTACTGCATTCACCTTGCTCCTACGCCTATTGGTTAAACTGTGATCAGCATCAGTACTTAGCACATTTCCAGAAATATGTTTGGGCATTCTAAATACCTTCATGTACATTCAAATCAAGATATAAATTATAACAGGTATGTTTCAAGTGTAGTAGTGTGAATATTTATATTTTGTTGTTTATGAAAGTTTTATGTCTAGTACACACACACACACACATGCACACGCACACACACACACACACACACACACACACACACACACACACACACACACACTCAAAATAAGCAACAAGAATATCCAGAGGTAATGCAGTATGATCGTTTCATGCAACTCCATTTAATTGCACAATGTAATCATTACATCAATTTAAAATGCAGAGAAATCCTCAGCAGCACAAAGACATAGAATTTAATTAAATTAGAACAGATGGACACATTAGTATAATTATACCTAAAATCTCCAAGAAGTTAAGCAGATAAACAAAGAACATGTTGCCTCTAATACAACATAGAAGTTAATAAATAAATAAATTGTCAAGAAGCCTTTGCCTGTCACTGATTATATTTGTTTTAATGGGATTGGTTTTAATTTATAGGCTAGTTTATCAATCTAAGGCTGAGAGAATAAAGGGCATTATCTGTTGGGGGTAGGGCTGAGAGAGCAGACAAGTCAGTTGGTATAGTCATAAAAATCATGAGGTTTGGTAAAGGAAAACTTAAAACAAGATGTTGGCTGACAACTAAGGGGTGGTCGCCCACTAGCAGACCATTGATAATGAAACAGGAGAAGTCTTATCATGAAGTACTATAGTTAAATGTTTTAAAACAATGTTGCTATATTCTATACAGATAAAGTTTATGGTTATTCAGAGGGTTATTAAGAAGAATATATTAACAAAAGAATAGAAATTTATGGATACTTTTGAGTATATACCAAACTTTTACCACAATAGAGGGAGGAAAAGAAATTATTCAGAAATAGTTTAATATTTATACGTATTGTACACTTAAATACTAACTCATCAGATGGTATCTGTGAATATTGATTAATTGCTATATACTGGTATTAATAAAGGAGTATTGAGTCAAAATAACATTCTAGTCATATATTAATAAAATTATATTCTAAGCAGTTTTTTTTTATATGTAGTGAATATACCAGTATAGTTTTATATAAGCTAAGTATGAATTTATAGATACAAAGATTAGCTTAATTTTTTATGAATAAATAAAGGCTAATTATAAATGAATAAAGAAATCAAATAAAATAATCAATTAGAGTAGAATACCATAGAAATAAAATAGCTTAATTACTAAAGCATATTTAGCTTATTAACACCAATAGAGAAGATTTGTAGAAAAAGTATAATAATTCAAAATATATTGGACTAAAAATTATATATTTACCTATTTAGCTAATATCAATAAAAGACTGATGTCTGGTATCAGTTAAAGGAATATTTAAGTTATGGAACATTCAAATTTTACACTAATCTTTCTATATATAAACTCAGGGATTATATTATAGGTTTAAGAAGTTATTATTGTTACTCCTTACATGATATTTATAGTTTCTTGGTGGTACTTGTTTAGAGGGGTTATTTATATAAAGGCCTTTATAAAATACTAAGATCAGGAGGTTAGAGCCATTTAAGAAAGCGATAAATCAAGTAATCTCTAAAGATCATTTCAAACAATATTGTCTTATTGTACAAAGTTAAAATTCAGGGTAATCAAGAAAATTATTAAGAATGAAATTTTAACAAAAGGATAAAACTTCTATAAATATTATGAGTAAATACCAAATTTTTTTTACCACAATAGAGGGAGGAAAAGAAAGTTACAAAGAAATTAGTTTAATATTTATTTACTTATTAGCTATTTAAATATTAATGTATTATATGGTTTCTTTAAAGATTGATCAATTGGATTTACCTGGTATTTAATAATGAACCAACCGAGGTATGCATATATATATATGTATACAGATATATATATATATATATAACACCTCGTTCAGAGATTTAACATTGCTTGTTTTCACTTTTTCGATATCAGTGAATAACTTCACTGGAAAAAGACTTATATATTGCCAAGGGATTGTCATTCTCATCAAAGGTCGGCGATTATCGTACGCTGAAGAAGGGAAATAACCCTGAAACTCGGGTCCGTACGTATCGCAGATCAAGATGGGAAGGATAACTTCCCTTGGCAAAAATAGACAGGACACAGATATGTGTCGCTAAGCCAGCTGGAGGAGATGTTCTCCTGGGGCTAAAAGCAACAGTAACATCCACCCTTAGGGGTCAGCCACATTTAAATGGCAAATATACTTCACTTTATCGTGCAGTTACTGTTAACACCTCGTTCAGAGATTTAACATTGCTTATATATATATATATATATATATATATATATATATATGTATACATATATATATATATATATATATATATATATATATATATATATATATATATATATATATATATATATATATATTCTAATTATTTATAATTCAATAATAGGATAAAGACTTTATAAGAATTTATCAAGTAGTTAGCATAAAAAACCTCACAAGGGAAAAAGACCATCATTTTTCCCTAATAACGCCTGAGGTGTTATTGTATAGTAATGGCCTTATATAAATTAAATAAATATATTTATAGGGAAAACTGATGGTCTTTTTCCCTTATGAAGTTTTTTCATGCTAACTACTTGATAAATTCTTATAAAGTCTTTATCCTATTATTGAATTATAAATAATTAGAATATATATATATATATATATATATATATATATATATGTATACATATATATATATATATATATATATATATATATATATATATATATATATATATATATATATATATGTATACATATATATATGTATACATATATGTATATATATGTGTGTGTGTGTGTGTGTATATATATATATATATATATATATATATATATGTATACATATATATATGTATACATATATGTATATATATGTGTGTGTGTGTGTGTGTATATATATATATATATATATATATATATATATGTATACATATATATATGTATACATATATGTATATATATGTGTGTGTGTGTGTGTGTGTATATATATATATATATATATATATATATATATATATATATATGTATACATATATATATGTATACATATATGTATATATATGTGTGTGTGTGTATATATATATATATATATATATATATATATATATATATATATACATATGTATGTATATATGTATACATATTTATTTATTTATTTATCTATGGGTTTCAGCCAAGTGGCTGTGGTCATGCTGGAGCACCACCATGATTCTCCGTCTTTATGCTGTGCTCTCTTCACGTTCCTTGCATGGCTCTTCTCTGCCACCTGATGTAGTCCAATCAAGACTTTCGATGGCACATCTGGTGTATAAGAGAATTTGACATTGCTGCCCTCAACTGTGTCTCATTTCGAGCAATTGGTTCATATAGTATCGTGGATAGGAAAGTGTTATGTTTTGTTTTGAAGACCTCTATATCCATGTCTTGCAGGTTTCTCAGTTGTTTTGGCAGGGCATTAAAGAGCTGAGGTCCTCCGAAACCGAGGCTGTTGCAGTACCTTGTTCTTATGTGAGATGCAGTGGACGGTACCCTTGGTACTATGCAGTGGTGACCTGTGCGGGCATTCTTGTAGTACTTGATGCCAAAGTTTGGCACCAGTCCTTCCAGTATTTTCCATATGTATATTATTACATATCCCTCCCACCTGCACTCCAGGGAGTAGAGACTTAGTGCCTTCAGTCACTCCCTGTAGTTCATCTGCTGGACTGTGGCAATCTTTTCTGTATAGTGCCGCTGAATTGCCTTGAGTTCTGCTGTCAGCTTGACACTGTGTGGTGACCACAACTGAGAGCAATAGTCTAGTCAGAACAAATGTCTTCCATAGAGTCAACATGACTTTTTGATCCCTTGTTCTGAATGTCGTCAGTATCCACCCTGCCAGTTGTCTGCACTTTGCTGCCAACTTGACAATGTGCATGTGAAATGATGCATCACTACGCATACTGATGCTCAAGTCTCTCACTGTTTGTGGTTCTGGGATTGCAGTACCTCCAGGTCCTGTGTATGCCAGTTGGGAGGTGCTTGTGGTCTTGTAGCACAGTACTTGAAATTTTTTAGCATTGAACAGAATATTATTTTGCTCTGCCCACTTGTATATTGCATTTAGGTCATTCTGCTTATGACATCATCAAGATTCTTTATTGCCTGAGATAGTTTTGTGTCATCAGCGTAGCTAGTGACAATGGCTGTCCAAGTGACCGTGGGCATGTCCAGAAGGGCTACTATGAACAGTAGTGGCCCCAGGACAGTTCCTTGTGGAACACCGCTCAATATTTGCATTTCTCCAGATAATTCTCCATTGGCTGCAACTATCTGACTTCTACCATTCAGGAAGTCATGCAGCCACTCTCCTAATTTACCAGCTATGCCAAGGTTTTGCAGCTTGTGACATATCATGCCATGATTAACTTTGTCAAAGGTTTTTGCAAAGTCGAGATATATCACATCAACATTTGAATGGTCATGTAGCTGCTTCAGGACCCAGCCATAATGCTGCAAGAGCTGCGTGAGGCAGCTTCTACCTGGATGGAAACCATGCTGGGTCTCATTCAGCAAGTCATTTTCTTCTAGGAACGCAATCAATCTCCTTCTGACAATTCGTTCCATGACTTTGCTAATATGTGAAGTCAGAGAGATGGGCCTGTAGTTCCCAGCTCTGCTCTGCTTTCACCTTTATGGATAGGACATATGGTGCCTTCCTTCAACTTTTTGGGAAGTTTACCACTTGCAAGGAAACTCTGGAAGAGTATCCG
>NC_142928.1:131175321-131201032 GCF_046866305.1 Octopus bimaculoides
AATCCATGTAGATAATTGTTAGAAAGATTAGGATGCATGTATTTGTTTTTTAGTGTTATGTTTAAAAAGGCTGAATGTTTATGTGTCAAACAGGAAATTCTGTGGATTTTATACTCTTTAGTTGGGGCTATGGACTCTTTTTAAACAGGAAGTTTATGTCTGTTCTTAGAGAAACAAGAAGTAAATTTATATGTATTTCATTGGGTAGGCGAGAGAAGGGAATATTGTTACTGAGGAGTTTGTATGTTAAGAAGCGTTTGAAATTTTTCTACAAAAAGATTCTCCTTGGTGATTCTTTCTTGTGTAGAGGTCTTTACAGTGATAGAAAGGGAATATAAGGAATTTAGGATTTTTGTTTCTGGTGCAAGAGTCTATGTGGCCACTGAGTGGAATTTGGCAGTGTTGTGGAAGATTTATTTGTTCTTTATGGACTGCTACTCTTTTACACAAAGAACAGACTTCTTCCTTCCCACTTGGATTGTTTAAATGTAGTTACAACAGTAATATGTCCTTCTACTGAAATGAAATTTCAGTAAATTTTCTGTATCTTTGTGCAGCTGAAGATTGCTCTGCATTTTACATTTGATGTAATGCTCGCATTGCTTAAATAAATGGAGTCGCATGAAACGATCGTACTGCAGTAACCTTGAATATTCTTGTTGCTTATTTTGATTTTTGATCACCTTATTTTTTGGAATTGTTTGGATAATACCATACTAAATTCTGGTGCCTAAACTTAAGTACCATATTCACTTTGAATCTAAATTTTGTATATATGTATAGGTATACGCGTATATATATAAATATATATATATATATATATATATATATATATATATATATATATATATATATATAGACAAAACAGAGATTTATACACACACACACGCACACACTCTCCTTACATATATGCTTGTGCATAGTCTCTTTACTCAGACTCATTCTTACAGTGATAACAATACCTCCCACATTAGTTGTCATGCCCAGTAATTGATGTCATTCAACTCACACACATTTTTCAGAAACAATTTTTCACCATTGCATGTACAGGAGACGTTAACAAACAGCTTGCGGGATAGGAAAACCATCAGTGTTTTAAAATGTTAATTGACTTTATATTTTATTATAGATTGAATTTCTCTGTAAATTCTAATCTAACAAAAATAAATTAATCACTTGCAGTCTTTAAATGGCATGGAACAATATCATAAAATGTTACTGAAGAAATAATTTGGTGGAGTGGAATAAAGTAATGTAAAAACATGGTCATTGGAGTTTTGCAGTACAGACTTTTGTAGTTGCGTAATGAGAGTAAAGATGTTTTAATTAGGTATGAAGCCTTGAGCTAGTAAAATTAAGTATCTTGCACAGAAATACAATATTGGATTCATAAATTAAATGCTATATCATTATTGTTTTAACATCAGATTTTTTATTCCATGCTATCAAGTGTTGGATGGGTTGGTTATGTTATATCACCACTTGTCTCTTCAGAAATGTGAAACAAAATAGATTATTAATTCAGTGAAATCCAGCAATTGTAATAGTATAAAAGATGTCAGTTATGTAATATTTCTGACTGAATGATAAAATGTTGTAATTAAGAATAGTCCAAGACTTGCAGTTAATCTTCTAGTCTGTTGACAAGTCTGAATATTTCATATGCCATTAATAATCTTGACAAAAATGTTGAGCATCACAACTTCATGATTTGTCTCATTTATAGATATGATGCTGTCTACTCTAAGGTTAGTTGTTACTGAGCAGATGTCTGATCAAAGACATTCTATCCATGATTAGGCAATCCTCTTTTGTCATGTGCATCTGGGACTAGATTATGTAATGTATCAGTTCTTTTCCATACAATAAGGTTTAGTTTATATATACGTATACAATAAGTTCATTATATATATATATATATATATATATATATATATATATATATATATATATATATATATAATGAACTTATTGTATACAGTGCTCAGGTGCACTACAACTCATCAGAAAAAGTAACCAAAACACCATGAACATAGAATATGTACAGGAAGTGAACAGTGAAAAAATATTTAAAAAAAGAGAAGAAGGAGAAATGGAGGAGTAGGGGGTATCAGGTGTACTGTTGTTGAATTTCAGGAAGCATG
Organism: Octopus bimaculoides; assembly: GCF_046866305.1. NCBI lineage: Eukaryota > Metazoa > Mollusca > Cephalopoda > Octopoda > Octopodidae > Octopus > Octopus bimaculoides. Next base: position 131,177,466 of record NC_142928.1, read on the forward strand.
GAAGTTTTGAAGGATGTAGTGTCTCGACAGCTAACAACTGATGCAGGTAGTTTATTCCATGTTTAGCAATTTTGAGTGTGAAAAAATGTTTCTGAAAAATGCTGTGTTGATTTTTGATTTTGTAAGCATGTCCATGAAGTGTAAGCATGTCCATGGAATTCAAAAAGGTGCCCAAGGTTGTTGTTGGAAAGATGGTGGATAATTTTGTGGGTGTCTACCAAGTCAGTTGTCAGATGTAAGAGAGATTTGGCCACACCTTCAAGGAGGCAAGCAACTACTTAGAGGTTCCATCTTTGGATTTTACACATGAAATATTTGTGTTTTTTTAGTTATAATTTAATAACACACAGAGGAGCTGTGCAAAATACAAAATCCACATAAATTTCTGAAAATACTTTAATTATACACTTCCCTGGGATGGTATGGCTAAGAATAAAATAAGAAAATGTTATACCATGCAACATTTTGATATCAGTATGTGGTTAACTTAAAATTGGGAAGAAGACTATCATGATGCCTATAACCTTTAAAAGTCTGAACAGCAATTGATGAATGGTTTACAAGGTGCTGAAGGCCTACTATCCATAATTCAGTAAAACTTTAGTAAATCTAAGCCAACTTTGGTGTGATTTGGATTAAGGAGTTTCAGGTAACAACTACTAACCTATTAAACAATATAAATAAAGAGTTTGTGCTTTTCCTCTCTCAGCTGTTTTGATGGTTGTAACTTATATTAGGTATGAGTAGATAGGAAGAATTTAAGTTGTTTTATTAAATTGTTTGTTCAGTGAGGATACTCCTTTTCCATAGCTTTTTATGATACTTTTAAAACAGAAATGTGTGAAGTTATGACAAGATTAGTGTAACTATTGTTAAATATTTAGCACAAATGATTAACTGCTGAGTAACTAAAGTTGAAATTTCCATTTTGTTTGTACAATAAAGATATGAAGGGGTGCTGAAAAGTTCCTGACTTTAAGGGTTTCATGAAAGGCCTGGTGGAGGCCCAACCTTCTGAGTTCTTTTACAGAACTTAGAAAAACTGAAGGACCACTGCAATAAATGTGTGAATCTGAGAGGGGAATATGTTGAATAAAATCATAATTAACTGATTCTCCTGTATTTTCTTTTATCCAAAGCCAAGAACTTTTCAGCACTCCCTTGTATATAATTTGTAATGTAGGATGGTAATGAAAGAAATAATATCTACATCAGAGTTTCTCCAGTAAAGGTTTTTTTTTCATGTCTTAGTCTGGAAGAGAGGCTGTACCTATGACCTTTGCAGGACTTCTAAGATTGTGAGGTCAATATAGTTTATTTTCAACACTAAGTCAATGCTGCAGTAGAAATGTGGGTGAAAGGCAAATTCCAGCAGATTGCTTTGGGAGGAAAGAAGGACTGGGAATGGTAGATAGTGCAAAGTGGGGCTCCAGTATGGCATGGTGACAAAGAAAATGATGGGTGTGGTAGATGGACTTTGGTGGAGATAGTAAAATAGAATAGGCAGAGAGAAGAGATAGTATGCCTGTGGGTCAGCTGTTGTAGTGTATTAGTGAATAAGTCTTTGATGGTTTTCTTTCGGATGCAGTCTTAAGATATGTGTGTGTGTGTGTGTGTGCGTCATTAGTACCTTCCTAGATATGAGGACAATACTTTGTAGTGGGTGTTAATTGTGTTTTGCAGAAGGTCAACAACTGAACCAAAGCTGAAATATTTTTTGGCTCTAAGAGAAAGAATAGCTTTCAGATACAATTCTTGTTTTGTTATATGAAGTACAGTTAACAGGAATGACTGTCAGGGAATGTTTACATGATTCAAAATAAGAATTGATGATTATCTCTATTGAATCCTCCTGGAAAGCTGATAATTGAGAGTGTTAGTATGAGGTAAAAATTGTGTGTTATAAATGTTTTACTACTTTTATTTAGTTCCTCAGAGGAGAAAAGAAAGTGTTTATGATATTTACCAAGCTTCTGATGATATAAATGTAGGATATATTTAGTTTTAACATCAGTAGATTGATGTTTGTTGGAAATATGAGAGCAATGAAGTCAATTCTAGACTGTTGCAGTTCATGAGAGAAGCAGTTGGATTAGACTGTATTGGATTGTGTGTTACTCCCAAACAAGTACAAAAAATGATATTAGTGTGAGACACAATAAGGATGATGAGTAGCAAAGTGTTAGATGGAGGTGGTAAATAATTTACTAAATAGTTGTAGTGGTGGTGGTGGCGGTGGCGGCTGTTGGTGGTGGTAATAGTAGTAGTAGTAGTAGTGGGAGGAGGAGGAAGAGGAAGCAATTAGAAACATCATATAAGAGCCAGTGTTGGTGAATGAATTTTTCCAATCAACTGAAAAGCACTTCTTTTGGAGATATCCTAAGTTATTTGTGTTCATGTGTAGATGTACTTGAAATGGAAAATTTCCATAATCTAATGATTGCGGTTGCCTAAAGGGAAAGCTGAAGTAAAATAAAAATCGGTTACGTTAAAGTTAAACCATTTCATTGATGAAATAAGAACAGACAGCTTTGAATGCAAGGAGATTGATGATAAGGTCTGCAAAACACACATGAGCATTAAAAGGTAATATTGCAAATATATTCAGTCTATTCTTAGATGCTGGTGATGAGGTTTTTGAAATTATGTTTTGTTAATTGTATAAAGACAATACAAACCTGATATATATTTAGGGTATTCATTTATAAAATACAAAACGGTAATGTCTATAATATTGATAGTATCAGTGATAATGTAGATTTTAAAAAGTTTATATAAATATATATAAAGGCGCAGGAGTGGCTGTGTGGTAAGTAGCTTGCTTACCAACCACATGGTTCCGGGTTCATTCCCACTGCGTGGCACCTTGGGCAAGTGTCTTCTACTATAGCCTCGGGCTGACCAAAGCCTTGTGAGTGGATTTGGTAGACGGAAACTGAAAGAAGCTTGTCGTATATATGTATATATATATATATATATATATATATATATATGTATGTGTGTGTATATGTTTGTGTGTCTGTGTTTGTCCCCCCAACATCGCTTGACAACTGATGCTGGTGTGTTTATGTCCCCGTAACTTAGCGGTTCAGCAAAAGAGGCCGATAGAATAAGTACTAGGCTTCCAAAGAATAAGTCCTGGGGTCGATTTGCTCGACTAAAGGTGGTGCTCCAGCATGGCCACAGTCAAATGACTGAAACAATTAAAAGAGTAAAAAGAGTATACACATATATATATTTTTAAATTTTTTTTTTTTTTAGAAATAACAACTTGGAGGACCTGTATTGATTAGCCCTAAAAAAGTCTGAGGTAAGATATTGTTTTTTTTAAATCAATAATTGTTTAAAAAATTTTAATTTATTTGATATAGTCAATTTTCAGACTGATGTCAAATGGGATTTTAATGTTGGACTTCAATGTATGCCTGAGTTGATAGACTGAGTTAAAAGAGTTGAGAATTAAATTTCAAGTGACAACATGTATAATGATATTTGAATGAATGAATATTACTATTTTGCTCATAGTCTTCGTTATGCATACATACATACACACACACATGCATACAAATATATATGCATTGTATTTATATTTATTTTCTAAGTATTGCTCAAATGTTTCTAAAAATTCCTACTTTTGCATAAATTGTTCAGTTAGCTGTTGATATTAAATCAATAGATTAAGGTGGCAATCTGGCAGAATCGTTAGCACACCAGGCAAAATGCTTAGTGACATTTCATCCATCTTTATATTCTGAGTTCAAATTCCACCGATGTCAACTTTGCCTTTCATCCTTTCAGGATTCTTAAAATAAGCACCAACTAAGCACTGGGGTCAATGTAACTGACTTAACCCCTTCCCTGAAACTGCTGACCTTGTGCCAAAATTTGAAACCAATATTAAACCAACAGAAGGTGATGAGCTGGCAGAATCATTACTGTGCCAGGCAAAATGCTTAGTGATATCTCATCTGTCTTCACATTCTGAGTTCAAATTCCGCTGAGGTTGACTTTGCCTTTCATCCTTTCAGGGTTGATAAAATAAAGTACCAGTTGAACACTGGGGTAATCAGCTTATCCCCTTCTCTGAAATTGCTGTTCTTGTGCCAAATTTGGCGTATTTCTTGGCGTATTTCTTATATTTTCATGCGTTCAACTTAAAGTTAGCTCTCATTGAATCAAAGGTATTTTAGCTGTGACTGTTCCATTTTTTTTTTTTTTCAAACCTACTATATCTGGAACCACATCATCCAATGAGTCCTTCTTTTGTAAGAGAGTAGGGTGTAATTTGAGGGAGGTTTGACAGCTATTTCTTATAAGTCAGTGATCACATAGAAGATTCTTTGATGGCTCATGTTTCAAGCTGGTAATGTTTTGTGTTTCAAGGCCAGAATGTAATTCAGTATTACAATGATTTCATCAATTAATTCTTTAACTCTGGGGTTTAGTTCATCTGTCTGATGTTATTATAAAGAGGTAGAAACCTTACTTGATAGACTGAAAAAGTTACAATGCAGCCATATAAAATATATGTATTAGATATAGTGCCAGAAAAACTATAACTCACTTGAGTCAGGGTGAGAATGATATCAACATATCAAAACTGAAGTCATGTACTACAATTTATCATCACTACCATCATCATCATCTTTTTTTCCTTTCCAGCACTGTAGCTAGATAGATCCTACTTAATGCAACAGTTTTTATATGTCTTCCACAAGACCCAGCATCCTGAGCAGGTTAAAGTTATCTATTTTAGATAAATTTGTTTTCCTTTTCCTGCATAATTTTATACATTCATTTAGTAATTCTTTTGTCACTACTTTAGCAAGTATAGTAAAGTCAGTGCCTTGCTGATGAGGTGAGAATCACACCAAAACATGTCTGGAATTGTTTCTCACACATGCTGGGAAAATTGAAATAATACTAGTTTTTGACCAATAGCTTTTTTTTCTCTCCTCCTCCTCACTGCATATTTATTTCTAGTAAGATTTTTTAATGCTCTATGCATTAAATATATGAACACTCATTTGCCTGTTTATTAAATTTCCTTCAAATGGAGTATTTTCTTCATTGGAGCTAGTAAATCCATTGCTTTCTCTCACACTTTTTTTCTCATTGATTCTTTTTTTTCTGATTCTCTTTCTCTGATCCTTTTTTTCCCTGCTGATTCTGTTTCTTGCTCGCCCTCTCATATACACTTAACATATACATGTTTCATATGAAGAATCATTCTCAGTAAAGAAGAGAAAATGCAAGACTAAAATATAACATATTTAAAAGACTTCAAAATTTGCTTGTGTAAACAGTATATAAGCACACATTTCTCCGAGATACATATGTAAATTTGTGGAATGTGAACGAGCACCTATAACAGTTTTACTTTAGCAGTTGTTAATGCATTAGAGATGACATCTGAGGAGATAACTGTTAAGCCATACAGTGTATATGCACAGCTTACACATTGATGTACACATACATATTAAGGTAAGTTCTTGTTGATGACATCAACGAAAGAGCAAAACTGGTGCAACGGAAACACATGAATATTTAAATTTCTTTCTCTCTCTTTCACATGCTCTTATATATACTTTCACTCTTAAATTGTTGTTTACAAGTGGAAATTGTTTAATATGTATGTATGTGTGTGGGTGTGTGTGTGTGTGCTCATGTGCATATGGTATACACATATAAACATGTATATGCATATTTGCATACACACACATACATATATGTAAATATATACATACACATGTGTATACACATACATTCTCCACTGTATATATTCATATGTCATGTCTCTCCTGTTTATTCTAATACATTTCTCATTTCATTTAATCATAGGCACATGCACATGCACACATACATGTTCACTCACATGTATACTCATGCATACATGCATGTACACATACATATACACTCTCATATGCGCATTTAAATTACGTGACTGCATGCACTGAACAACTGGATATCTTCAGAAAAGTCTGAACCTAGATGTTAAAGGTCACCAAAATCAGTGAAGAGATGGAAAAAAATTTCTTTGTTCTATAGAACCATTATAGAAGATAGAAAATAAAAAAAAAGCTAAAGTAAAAAGAAATAAAAAGAAAACAATGAATATAAATAAAATAAAACTGCAAAAAATATATTAACAATGTTTCAAATATTGTATAAATGTCCAGTTAAATAAATGTATTTTGCGATGAAGAAAAGGTCAAATCGAAAATACACTCCTTTAATGTAAGATCAAGAAGTTGCTTAAGTTGTTCAAGTCATTTGTTGCCTTATGCAGAATTAAGTCTGGATAGCTGGTTATAATGTTTCTGCCGATTTGAATTTACTGAGGTCATATAAAGACAGGCTGTAATGTCAAGTGCATGGACTGACTGGAGAAGATTGATGGAGTGCAGTATTAGCTATAAATGGCAGCAAAGAGGAAGGTGGGTGGTAGATAAAATAAAATAATAATAATAAATACAATAACAAAATGTAATGTTAAAAAAGATTACTGGAATTTATTAGAACTGTATTTTGGTAGCTTTTGAAATAGATTTTGGGATTTTTGTTGCTGTTGTTATTATTTTGTTTAATCTTATGTTAGCTCCAATCAAGCAGACCTATGAACAGAGGCAGTCCAACTGTGACCATCCTGTGGGGTTTTTTTTTTATGTGTATAGGGAACTCAGGATCACTGAGTCATTAGACTGTGGCCATACCGGAGCATCACCTTGAAAGATTTAGTCAAACAAGTCACCCTTGTTCTTACTTTTTTAAAGTTTAGTACTTATGCTATTGGTCTCTTTTGTCAAATTGCTAAGTTACAGCGATGTAAACAAACTCACACTGGTTGTCAAGTGATGTGGTGGAAAACAAACACAAAGACACACACACATTCACATACACAATGGGCTTTTACACAGTTTCCCTCTACTAAATTTAATCACACGTTAATTGTTTGGCTTGGGGTTATAGTAGAAGACACTTGGCCAAGGTGCCACACATTGGAACTGAACCTGGTACCACATAGCTGCAAAGTGAACTCCTTAACTAACACAGCTGTGCCTGCACCTATAATGTGTCCTTTTCTAAGATGGTCAAGTGTAATTTGAGGGAGATTTAGTTGATATTTCCAGCAGGTTGAGTGATGCCAAAGAGGATCATAGCAGTGGGAAAATTGTTGTGAGTAATACTATTGTGACAGTGATGTTGTAATATTATAACAATATAAGGTGGCATGCAAAAAGCACCCTGCACACTCTGTAAAGTGGCTGATGTCAGGAAGGGCATCCAGCTGTAGAAATCATTCCAAAACAGACAATGGGAGTCTGGACAGCTCCCTGGCTGACCAGCTCCTATCAAACTATCCAACCCATGCCAGCATGGAAAATGGATGTTAAACAACGACAGTGATCATGATGATGATGTGGTAGTAGTAGTAGTAGCAGCAGCAGCAGCAGCAGCAGCAGCAGCAGCAGTAGTAGTAGTAGTAGTAGTAGTAGTAGTAGCAGCAAATTGGTAAATTTGTAAGAGCATCGGATAGATTGCCTTGTAGTATTTGGTCTCATTATCTGCGCTCTGAGTGTTAGTCATGCAACAATCAATTTTGCATTTCATCCTTCTAAAGTTAAAAGAATACCAGTCTTCCCTTTCTTTTTGGATCATACCTGTAAGAATACACATTTTTGGAATACTCAGCCACTTGTGCATTAATTCCATAAGTAAGGATTCAGTTAGTTGAGCTCGTCATCAAATTCACTGGAGAATCCACAAATGTTGTTATGATATTGAAGTTACTGTCTTGCTCTTGCTGGAATAATAATCAGTTGTGGAGGTGGTAGTGGTGGTGGTGATGATGATGATGATGATGATGATAATCTAATGGTTGCATTGTGGTGGTATTAGCATTATGGTGGTAGTCATGCTTATGTTGGTGCAGTTGTTGCAGCAATCTACTACTTTTGTTGCTCATGGTGATATTTAGAGAAAAGACTTAGGATATTAAATTTTTAGATTGGGAATAAGGATAAGGTTCTAAGTCTGATCTTATTCTAGTCTGAGAATTTATTTATATACCCTTAATATGACAGTGGTGGCGGCAGTAGTTGTATTAGTTGTTATTTGTAGTAGGAGCTATGAGTTGGAGAATGAATGGTTGAATGTATTTCATTGCAGGAAACATTTGTTTATAGCTTAACATTCAGACAGTCTTTTAGCCCTGGTGTATTGCTAGTGTTATTCTGATGTTGTAAAGTGTTTAGCTATCCACACAGTATTTGTATTCACCTCACTTCTTAACACATCTACTGGTCATTGCAACCAAAGATTCATATTTAGCAGCTGAGTACTAACTGAGTGGAGGCACAATGGCCCAGTGGTTAGGGCAGCGAACTCGCAGTCATAGGATCACGGTTTTGATTCCCAGACCGGGCGTTGTGAGTGTTCATTGAGCGAAGACACCTAAAGCTCCATGAGGCTCTGGCAGGGGATGGTGGCGAACCCTGCTGTACTCTTTCACCACAACTTTCTCTCATTCTTTCTTCCTGTTTCTGTTGTGCCTGTAATTCAAAAGGTCAGCCTTGTCACACTGTGTCACACTGAATATCCCCAAGAACTACGTTAAGGGTACACATGTCTGTGGAGTGCTTAGCCACTTGCACGTTAATTTCATGCGCAGGCTGTTCCATTGATCAGATCAACTGAAACCCTCGACGTCATAAGCGACGGAGTGCTAACAACTAACTGCATAGATAGTAAATTGGAAAAAGAAAGTCTAGAAAATTTGTCATTGCTGTTGGTGTTCATCCCAAGTTCAGCCCTTAATGAGCAGACCTATGGTCAAAGCTAGATTTTTAAGCTAGAAAGGTATGATTTGAAGGAGATTCAGCTGCTTTTTCTACAAGGTCAAGTAACTACATAAAGATTTCTTTATCAACTCATAGTCATTAGTTTGTCTCATTTGGAAAGCACAATGGCTTAACACTGAATGTTCGTAAAATATTCAAGGTAATTTGTTGGACATGCCATTCAGAAAGTTCTGTGGGTCATAGCTTGCTCACAACTGATGTAGAAACTACTTATTAGTTCAATTAAAGCAAGGCTTGGTGGAGAAGAAGAGATTAAGAATGTTTGAAAAGATAGCAAGACAAATGAGAGTTATAAGATATTAGCTAGTTGAATCTATCCAGAATGGCAAAAGTTTGATGTGGGTAAATATGATTATCTTGAAGGAATTGTTGGGGTGAAGTTGATGAAGAGAATTGAAATGTATTCTTTTGGTACAGGGAGTTTTTAAGCAATGGTTTTAGACAAAGCATTTTGAAGTTTTTTTATACTGAGCTCTGAGTGAGATATATGGGTAGAAAGGAGTATGGATTGGATTCCATGTAAGCTCATACACTAAGATTTGTGAAGAAATTAAAAGTAAAGGATTATCTCAAACTGAAGGAATTTGTGAAATATATAGGAGCTATGTTAGTTCTGTTGACTATGCATCTGCATATGTAAGTATAGGACTGGGCAAGATTCTTTTGAGGAAGACTAATAGTTACCCATGTGTGCAAGTCTTTTGTCTTCAGGCCACTGGTGTTTATCAATGGGAAAGACTGCTAACTTAGGATGATGTAACTTGGTACAAGTGTCATTGCAAATATTGCTGTCAGAATGCAAAGAACTAGAACAGATACTGCAAGGGATCTCTATAACAGTCTTGCCAACTCACTATTCTGGATTGGTATTTTTTTTTATTGACCTCAAGGGGATGAAAGGCAGAGTTGACCTCAGCAGGATTTGAACTCAGCATGCAGAGAGTTAGAACAAATAACACAAGGCACTTATATTTAACTCTAACTCCTCTGTCAATTTGTCACCTTGTGGACGATAGAGATTGAGATTTGTTTCTTAGGAAGAATGGAATTAATGTGAAAAAGAACCAGTTGGTACAAAGAAGGAAAACTGACCAGTGAATCTAACTTTACTCTTTTTATCTTTTATCTGTTTCAGTCATTGGACTATGACCATGCCAGGTCACCATCTTGAAGGGTTTTAGGCAAATGAATCAATCCCAGTACTTTTTTTTAAACACAAACAAACCAACATCGGTTGTCAAGCAGGGGGGAGTGCGGTGGAGGGAGCTAGTGGAAAAATAAAGTAAAACCCAAAAGTCTGTAATTGCCATTGACTGTCATGCTGATCCCTATGAAAAACTCTACTGGAAATCACTGACGTTTGTTGGGTATTTTATAATTTTTTGTTGATTGAAAAGAAAACTAGCTGCAAATTTGGGCAAAAAGAGGAGAATATTGGATTATGTACCAGAAGTCAGTGGTCATAGATTTGCACCACTAATTGTCAGATAGCAGGCTTCTATTTGGAAACATTGTTTGTTGGTCTTCTGTGATAGTCACTTGTGTTCCTCATAGACAGAGTGCTGTTGATGAAAATTCTAGGTTCTCTTTATGTTATTGGTTATGTTTTGAATAATTTCAATAAGGTTATGATTTTTGTTGCTTAGCTTCAGGTCAGCTCTAAATGATGGGGTTTTAATAAAGACTATATATGTGGTCTATCAACATTTACAGTATTATGCCCCAAAGGGGGTAGTAGTGTTCAGAGTTCAGTAAAATCAAAAATGTTCAGGACCAAATTTGGAGAGTATAATTTGTGGAAGTGTTTGGAGCAAGAGGTAGTAAGAATCATGGAAAGCTCTGATCCTATCTAGGCAGTGGATTCTAACCCCTCTATGAGTGGATTGCCTTTTATTTGTTTATTTGTATTTTTTTACCACATCCCCATTTCTGTTTGTGTATGTATGTGAATCCCTACAACTTGTAACCCCTTTGATAATAGGTTTTGTATTGATTGTATAGGCCCTAGTAGCAACAAATTATTATTATTATTAAGGTAGCATGCTGGCAGAGTCATTAGCACACTGGGCAAAATTCTTAGCAGCATTTTGTCCAATCTGCATGATCTTAGTTCAGATTCTGCTGAGGTCAACTTTGCCTTTTATTCTTTCAGGGTTGATAAATTAAGTACTAATGAAACACTGGGGTTGATGTAATCGACTAGTCTCCTCTCTCAAAATTGCAGGTCTTGTGCCTTTAATAGAAAGGAGTTATTATTATTATTATTATTTTAATAGGTATTGGCCAATAAAAGGAATCATTATTATTAATGGCTATAGCTAAAATATTGGAAACCATAAAAGAATGGTTGGCGTTAGGAAGGGCATCCAGCTGTAGAAACTCTGCCAAATCAGACTGGAGCCTGGTGTTGCCATCCGGTTTCACCAGTCCTCAGTCAAATCGTCCAACCCATGCTAGCATGGAAAGCGGACGTTAAACGATGATGATGATGATGATGATATCTTTTACTCATATCTTCTTGGTCAGATAAACATATTTGATTACATTTTTTACAATTTCTCAGATTCCTTGCCAATCCCAAACTTGTTGAGTTGCTATCATCAGAACTATTATTTTTACAACCTTTTTATTTATACAATGACAGAGATTCAACATTAATCTTAACTGCAATAACATCACCTAACCATTCCAGCCTTATGCACCAAGGAAGTCATCATTCTCTGCACAGGCTTTTAAATATTTCTCTCTGGAATGATCTCATCCATTCATTTTAGACAATTAATTATCTAAAGCACTTAAGATTTAATATTATTTGTCTTAAACACACACGTCAGTCTTAACCTACAACTTACTGGAAACCTCTAAAATATAAAATGAATTCAATTTTATATTTACCTGCTTGCAGGCATAACATAATGAGTTCAGGAATTCCCATTTAGAATGTTTGTAAAGAAATCTAAGTTGGCAGACACACCTGGTAATTCACTGTGATTTTAATTGTAGTAAATAAATTAATTTTCTTGTGACTGTGTAGGCACATGCATGGCTGTGTGTTAAAAAGGTTGCTTCCCAACTACATGGTTTTGGGTTCAGTCCTACAGTGTGGCACTTTGGGCAAGTGTCTTCTACTATAGCCCTGGTTAAACAAAATCCTTGTGAGTGGATATGGTAGATTGAAACTGAAAAAAAAGCTTGTGTGTGTGTGTGTGTGTGTCTCCCACTACCACTTGACAACCAGTGTTTGTATAAAACCCTGTAACTTAGTAGTTCAGAAAAAGAAACTGATAGAATAAGAATTAGGCTTTGAAATAAGTACTAGGATGAGTTGTTCAACCAAACCCTTCAAAGTGGTCCCTCAGCATAGCTGCAGTCCAATAACTGAAACAAGTAAAAGATAAAGCTATACATTAGAGAAGGTAAAAATGCATGTAATAATTTAACCTTGTTCAAGTTTTGTGCTTGCTTAAATTTGTCCCAAATATCCATGCTTGTTTTTAGACATATAGTTAGCCCTTGTTTCATATGTTCTGAGTAGTATAAAGGTTTCTTTTATAAGTCCCAAGTTTCTCTGGTGGTTTAAAAAAAACAGGAATGCATATCATATATAATGCATGGATATCAGGGAAATATTCTTTTTTAACCCTTTGTCTTATGTGTCACATGTAATACACAGGTCAGGCAAAGAGCTAAATAGAATTAACTAGTTAAGTCTAATTCAATTGTATACAATAGAGAGAGAGAGAGAGAGAGAGAGAGAGAGAGAGAGAGCTATAAGAAGAATGAACTTTTCAATAATTCATTTCTACAACAATTCTGTACGATTAATGGACAGGACAGAGTTGTTCAGCTAGTTGACACTGCCCCAACCTGAATATAATATATAGAGAGAGCTGCTTTATAAACTGACCTCACTCTAGCTAGGTCCATAAAAGGTTGCTCAGCAAAGTAAATCTATTTCAAATCACTGTTGTTGATAGTCATTAGTAATATATGCAAAAATATTACAATATAAAATATCACGAAACTTACTGAATGAGGAAAGCTAATTTCATTGTTATGTGTATTGAACAATTCTTTTTTATACTCTCATACACAAGTATACCTACCACTTTTAAAAGAGAACTGTCATCTTCATAGTCATTTTAATGCCCACTTTTCCATGCTTGCAAGGGTTGGCCAGAATTTTTTGAGGCAGATTTTCTTCAGCTGGATGCCTTTTCTGTTGCCAACTTGCACTTGTTTCCAAGTAAGGTAATAGTTCATTTTGCCAGACATGTTTTTCACAGAAGATTGATTGGAAATGAGTGACACTGTTTATATGTTGGTAATGCTCCTTTTTACATCACACAGCATGAAGACAAGGAGGGAGACACACACACACACACACACACACACACGCACCCACACACACACACACACACACGCACCCCCCCCCCCCACACACACACAGAACTGGAGGAGATGTCTTCATGGGGCTATAAACTACAGTAGCATCGTCCCATATGGGTCAGCCACAATTAGGTAGCAAATATACTTCATGATGTGCTGCTACTGTTTATATCTTGCACAGAGATTTATTATTGCTATATATATATATATATATATATATATATATATATATATATATGTATATGATTCATCATCATTTAATATCTGTTGTTGAATTGCTGTCCATATCATGCACCATATAATCTTCCTTTTACTTGGAGAGAAAAACCGTTCGTGGCTGTGGCCAATAGAGGTTACAGCTCTCTGAATTTTCTCCATCCTATTCTTATTCTAGCTATCACATCCTCCCCCACTGCTAATTTGGTCCCTAGGTAGCAGAAATTATCTACTACTTCTAATGAGCCACCAGGACATTTGAGAGAATCAATTTCCCAAGTCTCTAAAGTTTTAGGATCCTATGCATCTTCATATATATAATGAGCTTGTTTAAGTTTCCATCTACGAAATCCACTTACAAGGCTTTAATTGGCCCTGGTTTGTTACAGGAGACACTTGACCAAGGTTCGGTGCTGTAGGACTGAACCAGGAACTGCACAGCCTGTACCTCTGTGTTTTCCACAAATTGGTATTTTTAAAAAAATAATAATAGGTTCCTTGATAAATACCATGGCTGACACCCTCTCTAATTTGTGCTGCTTTAAATGTATATAATAGCTAGTTGTCTGTGCCCTGTGAGTCAACCTTGCTTGAATAGTTCAATCTTTTTCTGACTTTATACAATATAAAGATAGATTCTGGTAGTTCAACTCTACTCTGTCTACATTATTTACATTTGATGGATATTTATCCTCCTCTTGTTTGTTGTTAACACAACGTTTTGGCTGATATACCCTCCAGCCTTCATCAGGTGTCTTAGGGAAATTTCGAACCTGGGTTCTCATTCCAAAGGTATTTTTCAATGTTGTTGTTATTATTATTATTATTATTATTATTATTATTATTATTATTATTATTATTATTATTTTTATTTTTATTATTCATACACCATATGCCCGTGGACATATGGCATAGTAGTTAAGAGCACGGGCTACTAACCCTAAGATTCCGAGTTCGATTCCAAGCAGTGACCTGAATAATAATAATGAAAATAATAATAATAATAACATCGAAAAATGCCTTAGGAATGAGAACCCAGGTTCAAAATTTCCCCCAAGACACCTGATGACGGCTGGAAACATTGTGTTAACGACAAACAAGACGAGGACAAATATCTGTCAAATGTAAATGTAAATAATGTACATAATTCCTCATCTCTTAAATATAGAACTGTATTATCTACTCTGTCTATATTATACTAATATGCCTGTTTCAGATTTGATCTCTGTCCCTATTTGTTCAGCGGGTGAGGTAATTCATTTCAAAACTACTCCAATGAAAAGGTTGGTCTACCTGGAATTTTAACCCTACTCTAACTGTATGCAGTCCATGATTACAATTCTTTCTCCATTATGCACACATGTGCTAACATACATGCATGTGTAATGTGAATACACACACACACACACACACACACACACACACACACACACACACATCGCAGCTGAATTGATGACATTTTGTATGTTAGAGTATGTTTGACTAACTGTTATTTGCTTTTGGTTTTATTGTTTTTCTATATTCTTTTCATTAAATTCAACTCTATATCTTGTCTTTCTCTCCCTTCTCTCTTTCTTTTTTCTATGTTCTTTCACTTTCTCTCATACACAAACAGTTTTAAATATGTCAACATATATACATGGATGTATGATATAGCATATATTTCTGAAGCAGGTGTTATGTTGCCATAATATTGAGGTAGTGGTCTCTCAACAATAGTGTTTGTGGTTATTAGAAGCTGTACTTCTATATGGAGCGTTGCATAATAATAATAACAAAGGGTTTCTCATTACACTGGTTCACAACATATGTGAAGGTTATGGGACATTTAATATTGTATATGAGAGGTATTAGGTGATATGAACCAGAATTCAGATAGATCATAGCACTAAAATTTGCTAGAATAGACTATAGATTAAAATGGTGGCTATATTGATGTCAGGTTGCATTGAGCATAATTATGGCTCAAAACCATTGTAGCTGGTGAACATCATATCTTTCATGCAGTCATATCGTAACTTGAACTACATTGTCCAACGTGTCTTTCCTTTTTTTAAAGACAGTTAGTATGATTTGAGGAAAATTTGGCTACTATTTCTAGCAGGTTGTGTAATCACATATAAGTCCCACGAGTAGTTTGAGACTTCCTTGTTGATTCATGTTGTTGTTGTTTAGCCCCAAACTGGCCTTGATCAGGCAGACCTATGAAGTTATTCTATTCATGACAATATTTTTATTATTGAAACAATGTATGAAAATTTCATTACTCAATGCATCCTTTCCTTTTAAAGGCAACAGTGTGAAATTTGAAGGAAATTTGACTGCTCTTTTTAGCAGATCAAAGCTTTCATGGTGACAGATGGGACTAGAATAGACAGAGAGGTCGAGGTAACCAGAACAGATGATTGAGAACATGAGAAGAGGCTGGACTGGCTGAAGGAGGTTTTAAATGAATTGATGATATGAGATGATAATTGTTTCTAGAACCACCAACTTTGAGAGGAGGGGCTGAGTTAATTACATCAACCCCAATAGTAGACTTGCATTTAATTTCATCAGCTCCTCCCCCCCCCCCCCCAAAATGTAATATAAAGTTGAGCTGAGTGAGGTTTGAACTCAGAATATAAAAGGACATAACTAAATATTGCAAAGGTATTTTAATTCGAGGTTCTGTTGTTTTTGCTAATTCACCAGAAAGAAGTAGAAAGAGGGGAGAGAGAAAGAGAAAAAGAGTGGAAGAAAGGGAGAGGTGAAAAAGGAAAAAGCGTGATGGTGAAAAAATAATTTATTTTCAAATTGTGTTATGATGACATTCTCCTTGGTCATGTTTTGATTGATTGCTATTTATAGTTGAAATTAATCTATTATTTACTAGATTAATAATTCACCGTTTATCCAATAAATAAATCCATTATCATTGTGAATTGGTTTTTAATATTTTACAATCTCTAAAGACCAGGATTATTATATGAGAGAAAAGGAGAAAGAGAGAAAAAAAGATTTAATTCATTATCAAGCTATGTTATTTGCCATATAAAAGACAACACTGTATGGTTATGGTTGTTGTTGTTGTTAACAACACTACCACTGTAATCCTCTTACCTCTCTTTTAGTCCTCTTCCTTCTGGTTATTATTATCACTTTTCTCCAATTCCTTATTATCATTATCATCATTGATAACACTGATGATGCTATCATTGTTATCATCATCATGAGTTTCTCATCAAGGCATGCATGTAAAAATATTTTTTTAAATATGTTTGGTAAGAAGATTGTTTCCCAACCACATGGTTCCAGGTTCACTCCTTCTATGTAACACCTTGGGCAAGTGTCTTCCACTTTAACCTCGAGCTGACCAAAGAACTGAAAGAAGCCTGTTGTATGTGTGTTTGTGTGTGTGTGTGTGTGTGTGTGTGTGTGTGTGTGTGTGTGTGCATGCACATACCTGTGTTTGTCCTCTCCACTGCTTAACAACTGGTGTTGGTGTGTTTACATCCCCATAACTTAGTGGTTCGGCAAAAGAGTTCCAAGAATAATAGAATAAGAAGAAGAAAAGAGGCAGGTAGATCGAAGAAGTAGGCAGTGTTAAAAGAAGGTAGAGGAGCAGCAAAAAAGCTTTTGGTCGATAACACTGATGATGCTATCATTGTTATCATCATCATGAGTTTCTCATCAAGGCATGCATGTAAAAATATTTTTTTAAATATGTTTGGTAAGAAGATTGTTTCCCAACCACATGGTTCCAGGTTCACTCCTTCTATGTAACACCTTGGGCAAGTGTCTTCCACTTTAACCTCGAACTGACCAAAGAACTGAAAGAAGCCTGTTGTATGTGTGTTTGTGTGTGTGTGTGTGTGTGTGTGTGTGTGTGTGTGTGTGTGTGTGTGTGTGTGTGTGTGTGCATGCACATACCTGTGTTTGTCCTCTCCACTGCTTAACAACTGGTGTTGGTGTGTTTACATCCCCATAACTTAGTGGTTCGGCAAAAGAGTTCCAAGAATAATAGAATAAGAATAAGAAAAGAGGCAGGTAGATCGAAGAAGTAGGCAGTGTTAAAAGAAGGTAGAGGAGCAGCAAAAAAGCTTTTGGTCTCTGTCATCAAGAAATCTACCCCTCAGGTTCCATTCAGAAACCTATCATAGCCTATTAGCAGCAGTTATTTTTGTTGCTTCTTAAGGTTCAACTCTTTACTCTAACCCAACGTTTTTCATCTGGTATCCATATGGCCCATGAGGGTCTTTATAAGATTTTTGGGGATCCACCCAACAAAATAGTAAATTGGGGATCCACAATAATATTTTTAGGTCCCCTGAAAAAATTTTGCTTTAGATGTGTGTATTTGCATGTATTGCAAGAAACAGCTAGGTTTCTTTCTCTTACATTTTACATAAGTTCAACCTGCGTAAGTTAATGTGTGAAAAACAAAATAGGAATTTTGAAAGGAGTATCTATTAAAACTAGTTTTTAAACACCTTTTATGTGTATAACAGGTTGGACACCAATTTTTTTATAACTTAATTATAAGTATTTATCACTAAGCATAACTCTTAGTTTAGTTTAGGTTGCGTAAATGTTATTATGTATACATGACAAGACGCTGAATGTGCATTCATTACGTGCATGTATGTTGAAGATTTAGATTATATTTTCTTGACTGTTACACATAAAAAAAAAACAGTTTCATTAATATACAGAAATAAATTCAACAAGTTGAAAGAAACGAGAAGTAAAAGGAATTAAGTTTCTACATTAATTTGTTATATACATTTTTTTTACATTTATAGAAATTTAGAAACAAAGCATTTCATCATAGAGAATTTACGACTTAAATTTATTATTAACTAGTTTCTCATTCTAACTAATAAGGTTTCACGACAATTCAATATTGTCGGATTTGAGTATTGAACATGGCACATATATTAGCCTATACTCAAAAGGGTGAGTGTCGTGGACTTGAGTAACATCCAACGATCACTGGAGATTTTGCCGAAAATCAGGGTTTTTATAACTACTCATACACAAATCATAGAACCATAACCCCGTGAAAGATTTCTTCAACAAAGTTCATAATTCGTATATGGGCAGTAATTTTTAACCAATGAGAAATCAATAATTTCTCATGTTCGGGCAAACGAACTTACATTCTCTCTCCGCCTCTTATTAGTTTGCTACACACCAAATGGCTATGGGAGTCCACCTGAATAATATAGTAATCAAGGAGATCCATAGATAAAAAATGGTTGAAAACCCTTGCAAAATAATCCACAGAAAATCAAAGCATCCCCCATCCTACTCCATAATAAACTATCACTATGCTGTATGGAATTTTTATTTACACATATTCTACATATTGAGCTGAGCCATTTTATTGAAGGGAGTGGAGTCTTCTGTTTTCCTGCTTGAAAAAAAAGCTACAAAAATAAGAGGCATAATGCAAAACTTGCTGTCCTTGTCTCTGTTTCTCTCTTTCTCTTTCTCTAAGTCAAAACCAGTTGGAATTAGTTATGTGGGTGTTATGTACACATGTGTGCACATGTGTGTGCGTGTGTTCGTATGTGTGTTTCATTGCTAAATACAGGGTTAATTATTGGCTAGCAGCTGCAACTCTGATTTACTCTGCAATTCTGATGTAACATGCGATTATTTGAAAATTATTATTGTCATTTGCCCCCTCACTCCTCATCCTGTTACATTTAACTTTGAGTGAACCTTATGATAGAAGGCATTTCAACCCTAACTATCTTGTGTGTTTTTTTTTTTTTTCAGACATAGTACATCTGGTGACTACATTATCCAGTGTGTCCTTTACTCTGTTTAATACAATAGAGTACGGGTTAAGGCTATTAATAACAGGTGATTGTTTGTTATGGGTGGTGGGGGAGTGGTTTTGCTTTGGTTTCCTGTGGATCATTTCATATTAGTTCCTTTGTCCGAAATACCATATTTTCCAGCAAACAAGTCAAATTCTTCAAACCAAAATTTACAGCCAAAAATGGTGGGTCAACTTAATACATCAAAACAACTTTGGAGCATCAAAAATTCTATGTGAAATGCAGCACTTGCCCAAGGTGCCACACAGTAGGACTGAACCTGGAACTATGTGATTGGGAAGCAAATTTCTTACCACACAGTCACATCTGCACCTGTATTATGTTGTTTTGTATGCTGGAAAGTAAGGGCCTACTTTAGAAAACCTCATAATTAATAATTGTGTGGAAAAGACAAAAAAAAAAACAAACTAGAAACAAATCATTTTAATGCAGTTGATAGTTACTGTCACTAAATATTTTACCATATCACAGGTTCTCTTTGTCATTATTGATGTTTAGCATTTTTTATTGCATACTTTCACTGTGCTACTGAAAGCAACTCTCCGCATGTCTTAGATATGTATGCAGTGTTTTACTTCAGCATGTTTTTTCTTTTAATCATTTCCAAGTCACCTGTTATTATTGGGACTGATTTTGTTTTCCCCTCATTTAGGTTATTTTTATTTCTAGATTTATATATTTGAATAATTTTACCATTTCTTTGGGAAATGCATTATTATCTGTTGGGACTGAGATGCTTATTACAATGCATATTTTACCTGGTGGCCCTTGACAACAATGTCTGGGTGATATTGTCATATCTCAGAATATGGTATTGGTGTTGTTAAGGTAATGAGCTGGCAGAATTGTTAGAGTATCGGAAAAATGTCTTCAGCATTTGTTCTAGCTCTTTACATTCTGACTTCATGTTCCACCATGGTCAACTTTGCCTTTCATACCTCTGGAGTTGATAACATAAAATACCCATCATATATTAGGGTCAGTAGTATTGACTTATCCTCTTCCTTCAAAATTTCTGCCCTTGGTGAGTTGGTAGGATCGTTAGTACAGTGGACAAAATGTTTAGTGGCATTTCTTTTGGCTCTTTACATTCTGAGTTCAAATTCTACTGAGGTCAGTTTTGCTTTTCATCCTTTCAGGGTTGATGAAATAAGTACCAATTAAGCACTAGGGTTAGTGTAATCAACTAGCCATCTTTCCCCCAAATTCCAGGTTTTGTGCCTATAGTAGAAAGGATTATTATTATCATTATCATCATTATTCAGTAGTCTCATTTTTATTGCATGCTTTTACTGCACAAAAAGATTAGGAACACTTTTGATCAGGCATGATCTGAGGTTAACACAACCACGAACAACACCACTACATCCACCACCACCACCACCAACAACAACAACAACAACAACAACATAAGGGTAAGGCAGGAATTTCAGACAGAATCAGTTTTGGAAAGAAAAGGATGATGATGGCAAGATAATAGCTGGTTGGATCAAATAGAGTGGTATGTAGCTTCCTAGGAATTGAAGCTGAAGTATTTGTTCAGTGAAAGAGAGAGAGAGAATACAATGTAGTGTTGTGCTAGTGGAAGGAGTATGATGATGAGAGAATCTTTCATAATCAATCAGATGGCACTTCTTTTGATGTGGTCAAAGGTGTTCCAGAAATGTGAACAGTTCCAAAATATGAGTAATAAACTAATTGGTTTTTCAATACAATTTTGACAATGTTATAGGTTTGTCATTGCCATGAATTGAATAGATACCAGTAAGATATTGTTGAAGACTTGATTAGCTCTCTCTCTCTCTCTCTCTCTCTCTCTCTCTCTCTCTCTCTCTCTCTCTCTCTCTCTAAATATATATATATATAATACACACACATGCACTCACACACACACACACACACACACATATATATATACACATACATACATGCAAACATATATATATATATATATATATATATATACACACGCACACACACACATGCATACACATATATACATATACATACACATATATACACACACATACATATATATAGAGAGAGAGTGCAGTGAATATATTGTAGTCTAAATTAATCAAAATTGAAAATAACACTGACATCTCATTTTAACAGATATATTTACCAAAATTACATTAAAATATCTTGAAATACTAAAGAATAAATTTATTCTATAAAGTTGCCATTGGCTTCAACCGCAGCCTCCAGATGACTTCAGAATCTCCTGCAGCTCTTCTGGATGGCCTCCTTGTTTAAGTTGGTGAATGCTGCCATAATCCTTGCTTTCAGTTCATCTTTGGTGTTACAAAGACTTTTGTTGGTCTCTAGCTCAACTGTGCCCCACACATAATAATCAAAGGAATGCAGTCAGGGGAGTTAGGTGGCCAGATGTTAGGGGTGATGTGGTTGCAGAAATTGTCTGACAGCCATGACAGGGTTCTCCTGCTTGTGTTGCATGGTGCAGAGTCCTGTTGCCAGACATAGGGTCTTCCAGCAGTCACCCTCTTGACCCAGGGCAGCGCTGACTCCTCCAAGCACTTGATGTAGATCTCCATGTTGAGTCTGAGGCTGTGTGGGAAAATGAATGGATGTTGACTGGATGTTTGATTTTTATCACTCTGAGTACATTTTGGGGACACAGCAAGCCAACGGCTGTTCTGTGTGTTCACCATCTGTTCGTATTGGAGTTTCCAGCAAGAATGCCAAGCAGTACAGCATGTTGTTTCCAAATTTCTGGCAGAGTGAATTGCTTCATGGTGGTGTTTTTCTCACAAATGGTGTCCAACTGACTCTACTATACTGAGTAGTCAACAAGATCAAAAATAAACAATGCGCATACGTGAAATTAAAAATATAAAATGGCGACAATTTGCCCATCGCACTGTATGTGTATATATATATATATATATATACAAGAGTTACGGAATGGGGTCGGTATGATGCAGCAGGCTACATGTTTCATAGTGAGCAGAACCTCAGAAGTGGTAAAAATCCAAGCAAGGTGTATATTGCAGGCTACTCTTCAGGCTAAGGATATCTTGATAAAATTACAGATTACATTGTTGCAAGGAGGTACATATTGATCCATGGAAGATTCAATCAGAATGTGTAGAGAGCACAGTACAAGTCTCCCTACATTTTTATTCTCCTTTCCTACTGTGCTCACTACACATTCTGATTGAATCTTACATGCATCAACATGTACATCCTTGCAACAATGTAATCTTTTATTTAATCAATACATCTTTGACCTGAAGAGTAGCCTGCGGTATACACCTTGCTTAGATTTTTACCACTTCAGAGATTCGGCTCGCTATGAAACATATGTAGCCCAGATCTTACCTACTCCATTCCGTAACTCTTGTATTCTGATTTGCACACCTGGCAACCCTGGTTGCCTACTTTCAAATATAAAAAAAACTTTTTTCAGTTTATTGTACTTTGATACGAAGGAAATCCACAAGACTCCATCTCAATAAACCACTACTGTCTTTGAAAGTTGTTTTTTATATATTTACTAGTGATTGCTTGAAGTTAACTTAACTTTCTTCCTACACCTTGATCCCTGGATCTTACATTTATATTTTTACACACACACACACACACACACACACACATATAGACACATACATAGGATTGTTTGTAGAAATACATAAATCCAGGGGAGAAGCACACTCTAAGATGTAGAGCAGTTAATACATATACATATATATATATATATATATATATATATATATTCTATATATATATATATATATACATATATATATATATACATATATATATATACATATATATATATATATACATATATATATATATATATATATATATATATATATATATATATATACATATATATATATACATATATATATATACATATATATATATACATATATATATATACATATATATATACATATATATATATACATATATATATATACATATATATATATACATATATATATACATATATATATATACATATATATATATATATATATATATATATATATATATATATATATATATATATATATATATATACATATATATATATATATATATATATATATATATACATATATATATATATATATTTATATATATATATATATATATATATATATATATATATATATATATATATATATATATATATATATATATATACACATATATATATATATATATATATATATATATATATATATATATATATATATATATATATATATATACATATATATATATATATATATAT
>NC_142928.1:131201532-131209032 GCF_046866305.1 Octopus bimaculoides
ACTGAAGTGAATGGAAGAGCATAAACAGAATAATAAGGAAATTACTAACAGTGTCCCAAAGCCACTTCTCCATGGCTGACAGAGATAAATTATACATAGCCTGAATACAGGAAGACAGAATGTGGGGAAAAAAAGCTGTTACAAAGTATTATCAGATGTAGAAAAATGAGAAGTGTGCAAAGTGAAATTGATTAGAGTAATAAGAAAACATAAAGGAAAAAATTTTCTCAAATACATAAGGAAACAATTAAATACAAACTGGAAACTAACGACACTAAAGAAAAAGATTTAGATCAGAAGAAAGCAAAAGAAAAGGTTAAACAAAAAAAAAACAACAAAAACAAATCAAAGCAGAATTATCAAACATTCTAAAGAAAAAAATGGAAAAAAACCCCACTTCATAGTAATACCTTACAAGACATGACAGATCAGAAGTAAGCCAAAGTGAAAGTGAACAATGGTTCAAAAGCTCTGAACTAAAAGTAGAAACAGAAGATCTGATTGTAGTTGTATAGGATCTATGTCTAGCTACAAATAATTACAAGATAAAATAATAAAAAAGATACTAACATCAAGTGCAATGCATGCAACCAATACAATGAGGTAACTAACCAAATCATTTGTAGCTGATAAATCCTTACCAAGTATGAATATATTCACAGATATGATTAAGTCAGCAGCTATATCCACTGGGCAACAGGCTGACAATTCAACATGAAAATGGAAAAGAAATAGTACAGACATATACCAAACACAGCACATGATAACCTGACCACTATCATTTAGAAAATGCCAGTTGAGATTGACAAGGAGATCAAGTTAATCCATCCAAATATAATTATCAAGGATTGCAACAACAATGTTTGAATTCTGAAAAGCATTTCAGTCCATTCTAAATGAAAAACATTGCACAGAAGATGGAGAAACTGAGAGAGTACAATGAACTTGAAATTGGAATTGAAATGAACTGTGAGGTATGAAAGTTAAAATTACCAATAATTACCGGTATGACGAAAATAATAATTAAGGTGTGATAAAAAATATCTGATCAAAATCATTTAAAAATACTGTGCTAGGACTCGATGTTATGCACAGTTCAAAAGATAGTTCTTCTTGGCACAGCTCATCCTACTCAACACATTTTCAAAGCTTCACTCAAACAGTAGACTCACTGCACACAATACATACCATAAACAATCACTACCCAGTAAAATAAATCATGCAACACATTCTACACAATCAATACTAAGCAATATGACAACACATACTCTACACAATTAACATCCAGGCAATAACTGTTTCTAATTTAGGTGCAAGGCCAGCATTTTTTGATAGGAGAGAATTCATTACATCAATCCCAGTATTTGCCTATTACTTTATTTTATCTACCTGGAAGGCTAAAAGGCAAAGTTGACAATGACAGGATTTGAAATAATAATATAAAGAGCTGGAAGAAATACTAAAAGGCATTTTAACTGATACTCTAATGATTTTGCCAATCCATTATGCAGTACATACTCTTACATAATCAATACCCAATACTATAAAGCTTACATTTACACAGATGTTATCTGTTAATATAACACACATCACATACCCTACACCATCACCATCCTACACTAAAATACATGTCATTGATGATATAACACCTACGCTACACAAACACCATCCAACACCCAAATACATAACACCAATCACAGAGTGCATTTGAAACACAAACATCGTCCAGCAAAATAACACAATACACATTGCACATTTTCTACACAGCAAATGGAACATTAAACAGAACCAGGAACAACAAAGTAGAGCCAACAACAAAACAAAACTTATGTAGTGTACAAACACAATTCTACCGCCCCAAAAGATAATACTGTACACCTCAGAAATATGGATGTGTACCTGGTGCCATTATAGGAGCTCACATAAATTAAAATTATGATGATGGTGATGATGATGATAATTTCTAACATGAACAGATTGCTGTAAAGCATAGGTTGAGGAAAGCTAAAACAAATTTAATGCAGTACATAAGTGGTATTTAATTTAGCATCCAGAAGGGGACTGCAGAATTCCTGGGGAAAAGGAGAAAAACTAATGATATGAAACTCAGAAGAGAAAAATCAAAAACCTACAATCAATAAAAGAATACATATATTATACCAATAATTGTTGGTGCTCTAGGTACATTGAGCAAAGAAATTAAAAATTGGTTGAAAAAGGTGCATAAAAATGAAAATAGAGTACATTCAGAAAACAATATTACTTGGCTGTGCAAGGAGTCTCTGCAATGTTCTCATGACTTGAAAAGAATGTACTAGATTAATTCATGGGAAGTGAGCAGCTGGATTGTAAATGACACTTCT
Source organism: Octopus bimaculoides (assembly GCF_046866305.1). Lineage (NCBI taxonomy): Eukaryota > Metazoa > Mollusca > Cephalopoda > Octopoda > Octopodidae > Octopus > Octopus bimaculoides. The sequence goes on from NC_142928.1 coordinate 131,203,896, forward strand.
TGCAACAAGATGAGTATGTTAGACTTAGTAAACTATTATAATAATAAATACCTAAATCACAATGTCACACATCTTAAAGGAAACTTGTAGTTGAGGACAATATCAAAAGATGAAATACAACACACAAAAGGTGGGGTTTCAAAAGAAAATCAACAGTAAAGACATAACAGATTCCAAAATGATTTCAACAAGAAAAAATTCCCCAGTGGTGGGCAGCTCACATAAGGTAGTTCAGGGAGGGACCTAATTTGGGGGAAACTCTATACAAACAGACCAGATTACTTAGTCATCTCCAAGGCTTTGTAAGTGCCTTCTCTCAGTTTCTTTCCTCTTACTTAACCCTTTAGTGTTTAAACCGGCTGTATCCGGCCCAAATATTCTACACATTTTATGCTCAAACTGGCTAGAACCAGCCTCTCACACCTACCTTGCAATGTCATTCTAAAAATAAGCAATTACATCTTTCCTATCTTGAAGCTACAAAATAATATCAGATAAATTGTTTTAAATGTGAATAAATAAGGATTACTTTTGACAAATTAATCTGAACGCTAAAGGGTTAAAAAAGCATACTCAGGATAGGTTCACTGAAACTCACCAGTCTTGCCATTCTCAGCCACCTTTCAATAATAATAATAATGGTTGCTGATTTAGGCACAACATCAGTGATTTGAGGGGAGGAGAGAGAATAGTGATGTCGTAGGAGAGAAATGTGTTCGCATGGATGATGGTACGCTTGCACTAAATGAGGCTGCAAAGAAAGAGGTCTGGAGATGCCACTACGATAAAATGCTTAATAAAGAGAATGAATGGGAGAAAGAGAGCCTGCCGTATGTCGACCCAACAGAGGGACCAGCTATCCAAGTTGACAGTACCAGGGTAGATAAAGCAATTAAGAGTATGAAGACAGGGAAAGCCCCCAGCCCATCAGGAATCACTGCAGAGATGCTCAAAATATCTGGCAGTGTTGGCTACAGCCTAGTCACCCGTATTACGAACCAGGTGATACACGAAGGAGTCATACCCAATGACTGGTGTAGCAGCACCATAGTCAACTGCTACAAAGGTAAAGGTGACGCTTTAGATACAAATAATTACAGAAGCATCAAGCTGTTAGATCAGGTTATGAAAGTTACGGAGAGGGTCATAGCCCAACTAATTAGGGAGCGAATCAATTTAGATGAGATGCAGTTTGGGTTCGTGCCAGGTAAAAGCACCACTGATGCCATATTTCTAGTGAGACAGCTGCGGGAGAAATACCTAGCCAAGGATAAACCCCTGTACCTGGCCTTCGTTGACATGGAGAAAGCCTTTGACAGGGTCCCCCCGATCCCTTATCTGGTGGTCAATGAGGAAACTTGGGATAGAAGAATGGTTAGTGAGAGCTGTGCGAGCCATGTACAGAGATGCTGCCAGTAAGGTGAGGGTTGGAAATGAGTACAGTAATAAATTCCAGGTAGAGGTAGGGGTCCACCAAGGTTCCGTCCTTAGCCCCCTCCTATTTATCATAGTCCTCCAGGCGATCACAGAGGAATTCAAGACAGGTTGCCCCTGGGAGCTCCTCTATGCTGATGACCTTGCACTAATTGCTGAGTCACTATCAGAACTAGAGGAGCAGTTTCAGGTGTGGAAGCAAGGACTAGAATCGAAGGGCCTTAGAGTCAACCTAGCAAAAACCAAAATCCTAATAAGTAGGAAGGTAGATAAAACACAAACCCCTTCAGGTAGATGGCCCTGCTCAGTATGTAGAAAAGGAGTAGGTAGTAACTCTATAAGATGTACCCAGTGCAAGCTATGGACACATAAGAGGTGCAGCAATATCAAAGGCAGATTAACTACGAAGTTAGTTTTTATATGTGGCAGATGTTCAGGTGCAATAAACACTGTAAACAAACAGGAAACAACTTCTATCTCATTCCAGGGTGAAAAACTAGAGGTAATCGCTAGCTTCCGCTATCTGGGTGACCAAGTTAGTAGTGGGGGTGGGTGCGCTGAAAGTGTAGCTGTTAGAATAGGAATAGCCTGGGCAAAGTTTAAAGAGCTCTTACCTCTGCTGGCGACAAAGGGACTCTCACTCAGAGTAAAAGGCAGACTGTATGACGCATGTGTACGAACAGCCATGCTACATGGCAGTGAAACATGGGCTGTGACTGCTGAGGACATGCGTAAGCTCGCAAGGAATGAAGCCAGTATGCTCCGCTGGATGTGTAATGTCAGTGTGCATACCCGTCAGAGTGTAAGTATCTTGAGAGAAAAGCTGAACATAAGAAGCATCAGTTGTGGTGTGCAAGAGAGACGATTGCGCTGGTATGGACGTGTGAGAATGGATGAGGATAGCTGCGTGAAAAAGTGCCACAACCTAACAGCTGAGGGAACCTGTGGAAGAGGTAGGCCCAGGAAGACCTGGGCTGAGGTGGTGAGGCAAGACCTTCAAACATTGGGCCTCACCGAGGCGATGACTACTGACCGAGACCTTTGGAAATGTGCTGTGCGTGAGAAGACCCGGCAAGCCAAGTGAGATCGTTACCAGTGCCCCTGGACTGGCTCTTGTGCGGGTGGTGCATGGGATGCACCATTTTGAGCATGGCCGTTGCCAATACCGCCTGACTGGCCTTCATAGGACTGGCTCTTGTGCGGGTGGCACATAAAAGACACCATTTTGAGCGTGGCCGTTGCCAGTACCGCCTGACTGGCCCTTGGCGGGTGACACATAAAAGCACCCACGACACTCTCTGAGTGGTTGGCGTTAGGAAGGGCATCCAGCTGTAGAAACTCTGCCAAATTAGATTGGAGCCTGGTGTTGCCATCCGGTTTCACCAGTCCTCAGTCAAATCGTCCAACCCATGCTAGCATGGAAAGCGGACGTTAAATGATGATGATGATGATCAACCCCAGTATTTGACTGTTATTTTATTTTACAGAACTCTGAAAGGACGAAAGGCAAATATGATCTTGGCAGGGTTTAATAACAATAATGTGAAAAATTTGGGGCACTTATTTGACACCCTTCCAAGGTAATGTAGCAGCCTCTGTATGGTAATTTGATCTACTAGAAATTGCTACCAAGTCTTCCTCAGATCACACCCTACTGTCTTCAAAAACAGCACATTGAATAATGTCATCTTGGATGTATTATATCTGAGTAGAAGACAAGATCGTTGCTATTGTAATGCCTTCAATCATAGGGCAGACCTTGGGATAAACAGTAGCAGCAGCAGCAGCAACAACATAATAATAATGATGATGATGATGATGACGATAACAGAAAATAGCACTACAAGGCACTGCACAAATCCTACGTAAAGCACTTTCACTACAGTGAGAATAAAAGCACCACAACAAACCACAGTACATACTCAAGGCACACAGAGTTGTGTTCAGTAGTGCAGTGAAAGTACCTGATAAAAATAAGATTACTGAATAATAATAATAATAATAATGATAATAATAATAATAATAATAATAATAATAATAATAATAATAATAACCAGACTAAAACCATTGTATAAAATAGCCAGAAATTAATGTAAATAAAGTACTTGAATGAATTGTTTAACTTGTAAATGGGTATGAAAAAGCAAAAGATATTCCCATAAGAAAAGAATCAGAGAAATATAGGAGAGAAAAGAATAGAAAATGAAAGACTCGTTAATCTCATGAACAATCAATCACAACATAATGTAAAGTAATGAAAATAATAGAAACAATACAAGGACTACTCGAAACTATAACTGTATAAAAACCAACTACCCACTGTGTATTAATGGTGAGAATATAGTAAAATAAATGAGTTATCAGTTGCTCTAAAGATCAGCAATGAAAAAGAATATGAAAGGGATTTTTTTTTTCTTTTTGTTCATTTGTTTTTATTTACATTTGAGTGATAATGAGGGAGGCAGAGCAGGAGGAAGAGAAGGGCACATTTATAACCACTTCAAGTTCATAGTGACTGAGCATTTAGGGCAGCTATGTGAGCTTATGATATATTCCTACCTTAAAAAGAAAGGATGTTGAATAATAATTATATCACTGTATAATATTCTTGCACATACCCCCCAAAAAAGACTATGCGTGCAGGTGTGGCTATGTGGTAGGGAGTTTACTTCCCAACCATATGGCTCTAGGTTCAGCCCCACTGTGTGGCATCTTGGGTAAGTGTCTTCTACTCTAGCCTCAGGCTGACCAAAACCTTGTGAGTGGATTTGGTAGATGGAAACTGAAGGAAAACTGTCATGTGTGTGTATGTTAATCCTCCACCACTGCTTGACAACTACTATTGGTGTGTTTATACCGCTGTAACTTAGCAGTTTGGTAAAAGAATTTGATAGAATAAGTACCAAGCTTAAAAGAAAAAATAAGTACTGGGGGTCGATTCATTCCACTAAAAATTCTTCAAGGCAGTGCCCCAGCATGGCTGCAGTCTAATGACTGAAATAAGTAAAAGATAAAAGATAAAAAATATATAGTCATGTGTGGAGTGTTTTTCATCCTAGTCTTAGGGCTGGTTACTTGGTTTCTATGGTGTAAAAATGACTGAGATCACAACATCCCCCTGAACAGGATACCAATCCATTGTACAATTTCTCATTTGCAGCTTTGAGTAAACTGGAACAATGTGAAATGAAGTATTTTGCTCAACACAATGTATTACCTGGTCTGAAAATTGAAACCATGATCTTGTGATCATGAGTGCAATATTCTAATCACTAGGCCATCTACCTTCACACAGAAAAGAAGTAGGTAATGATTTAATGAGAGTAGAGGTGATCAAAAGAGAAATGTCTGGCTGTCTATATTCTAATATGTTACAGACTCTAAATGCCAGTTCTGCATAAAACCAAGTAAAGATGATCTAGTGAGGAAGTTGCTAAATCTATATCACATAATATTCTACCATCTTAAAGTACTGAAGAACACATTGAATAATGATGTCCTAAATTACTGTTAAACTATCCTCCTCCCATCCCGCTTGGATAGTCATGACTGGAATGCCTTTGATCATAAGAGATGGATTGGACTTTAAATGCCTATCAACAATCAAATAAAAACAGTTGGCTTTCTAACTAATGGCTAGTATATCACCTTGATGATGGTAAAAGTTGTGGTTGTGATGTGGATTAAGGTGTCTCTGCAGGAC
>NC_142928.1:131216532-131239032 GCF_046866305.1 Octopus bimaculoides
GTATGACCCATGCAGACATGGAAAATGAGATGTTAAATTATATATATGTATGTATGTACATAATATTTTTCTAAGTCATCCCATATTCTTTCCTTACAAATTTAGCAATAAAATAAAATAAACTTTTGCATACACATACAGAACTTGCATTCATACATATGCTAATACATACATTTAATAGTATATTTGTGGATATATACATGTACATACTTACACACACGCACGCACACACACACACACACACACACACACACACACACACACACACACATTTTGAAGACTGAGTTGTTTGCACAGTTTCCCCCCTTTACTTCCAAAACAATATAGCATACCATTAATTTTCTCTTACCCAAAACCATCATTTCAAAATGTAACTTATATGGCTGACATTCCTGAAAAAAGTTCACGGCTATGGCCAGCCACTAGATGAAACTGAAATAAACTGTCACATTTGATATAATGAGCGTATATCACCACTCTTCTCCATTTCTCCTTGATATCACCAGACTATATATAGGCATTTATACTCAGATATCAACAGTTCACACTATATAATTAACCTCTGTATGTTAGCATGTACAATATGGTCCGTCTATAGGCAGAGCCATGATATATGTGGAACAGTAGATCTGTTAGTCTCACCTATTTGTTCAACTGAATGATTATCTATGTGTCATGGGTCTGCTCAGTCGTAACACTACACAAGAACAAAACGACGTAAATTAGATAACTCATAAAGGAACATCACACTGTACCTTGAGTCAAACAATTGTATCTATTTCTCAATGACATTAACCATGTTATCTTTAGAGAAGCAAACTATCAGTTTTAATAGCAAGAGCAGAATAAATGAATAATAAATAAAGGTGGAGAAAATAACTACAGCATTGTTGCAATATTTTATGTCATGCAATTCAAAAGATGGTTATAAATGTTCATTACAGTTTAATGTGATGCAAATGATGATGGTGCAGTAAATGCTATTATCTCCATGAAGAATAACATCACCATCATCCACATGATATTATTATTATTATTATTATTATTATTATTATTATTTTTATTATTATTATTATTATCAGTCCTTTCACTCCATTTGCTTTCTTCTTCTTCTTCTTCTTCTTCTTCTTCTTCTTCTTCTTCTTCTTCTTCTTCTTCTTCTTCTTCTTCTTCTTCTTCTTCTTCTTCTTATTATTATTATTATTATTATTATTATTATTATTATTATTATTATTATCATTATTATTATTGAGTGAGAGAGCAGTGCATGCCATTCAAGTGACACTGGAGTGCAAATATACAAAGCGCAGTATACCCATCATGACTACCTGTCTGATAAGGGTACACCAGGCACATGCATCACAACCATATGTGCGCAACATGGTGATCTCATCTCAAGATAGACAGTGCATGATCTTTCATGTGGCGTCCAGTTGGAATTTTCTTCAGGTCAAGTAACCCATCCCACTCAAAAAGTCCCTAAATAAGGTTTGTTTAAGGATGATGAACAAAACACCCATGTTTCCAGTGGTAAACTATTCAAACCCCAAAGAATTCCTCTCAACACATGGCTATGATGTTCCCCCACTACTTCTGCTTGTGATCAGAGATGTACATATCATCAACCACGAAGGGATATGCTCAACTGGTTAAGGTCAAACAACTGTGTAGTGTTTACATATTTTCCAATATAAATACTGTCCTACCCTATTGTGACAATTTTTGTATTCATTTGGCATCAGCACAAGACATCCTGAGACAAGATGGTCTATTGTTTCATCAAATTTATCGCAGAATCTGCATTTAGGGTCAGAACCATTTTGAAGAACATTAGCCTAGTAGTTTTTGGTAAGCAAGCTTTGATCTTGTGCAGCTGATATGAAACCTTCAATCTCAGCTACTGATGGGTTGCTGTTTGGTCTACATCAGCATTTCAGCTTCGGAGTATATACTGTCCATGCAGAGGCTTCTGGCTCCATCATTCTTCAATTGGTTTCTGCCTATTCTTTTTTGCAGTCTGTTTGATCTATTTTGCTTTTTTTGTGACAGTGTTTTCGGGTGCTTCATCAAATTCAGGGTTAATGCGAAGTTCCCTTGCAAATTTGCAAGCTTCATTGACAACAGAATGTGATTTATTTGCCGCTTTCATGTTTGCACACAAGCCGCAGCATCCAGTCTTCTGTTGTAGTAGTAGTAATAGTAGTAGTAGTAGTAGTAGTAGTAGTAGTAGTAGTAGTAGTAGTATTATTATCATTATTATTATTATTAATCTTATTATTATTATCATCATTATTATTATTATCATTATTATTATTATTATTATTATTATTATTATTATTATTAAGGTGGTTAGCTGGCAGAATTGTTAGCATGCTGGGTGAAATGCTTAGTGGTAGTTCATCAGTCTTCACATTCTGGGTTCAAATTCCACCAAGGTTGACTTTGCCTTTCATTCTTTCAGGGTTGCCAAATTAAGTACCAGTGAATCACTAGGGTTGATTGATGTACTCAACTAGTCCCCTCCCCCAACATTTCAGGCCTTTTGCCTTTAGTAGAAAGGACTATTATTATTATTATTATTATTATTATTATTATTATTATTATTATTAGTATTATTATTATTTAAGGTGGTGAGTCAGCAGAATTGTTACCACATTGGGCAAAATGATTAACAGCATTTTTTCTAGCTTTTTATGATCTGAGTTCAAATGTCAATAAGGCTGACGTTGCCTTTCATCCTTTCAGGATCAATAAAATGAGTACCAGTTGAGTCCTGGGGTTGACGTAATCAATTCACCCATTGCTCCCTCCAAATCAGGTCCTGTGCCTATAGTAGTTACCTGTGCTATTGATGATGATGATTATGATGAATACTGCCAAAGTCAAAGGCAACAGTTTTGCAGAATTGTCAAAGTGTCTGAGACAACATGAACTCAGCAAGCTTAATAGAATAACTATAGTAACACTTTTGGCAGATGTTTATGCTTAAATACAACCACTAAAGAAAAAACAAAAAAAATCTGCTTCAAAACTGGCTAGGAGAAACATTGCCTTTTAGGTGATTTTTCTTTTAACTATATATATAAGACTATGTTATCCAATATGTCATTTCCTACTTTTAGATTGTTTGATGTGATTTGAGGGAAATTTAGTTGCTATTTCTTTCAATTTGAGTGACTGTATAGAGGCCTTCCCTTGTAAGCTCAAACTTGGCTGATGGTTAGAATAGTCCTCATTGAATAGATGAAAGATGCTCTTATCATGGTCATTCCATCTTTTTGTATATCAGTGACTAGATTTCTGCTGTATCTTTTATTTAAGACACTAGGGTGTAATTTGAGGGAGATTTGACTGTGCTTTCTACTAGGAGGAGTGGTCATGTAGACACCAGTTTTGAAACACTGAGACCAGTCAACTTAACATTGTTATCACCTTACATAACGGAAAATATTGTCAGGTAGTGTCTGCTAGAATGTGATGATATCAAAGTACTTGTGCCGGTGTGTAGTTGTCACCTATGTTTAAGAAGTATTTGTGGCTGTTCTTCCTATGTTAAATAACTAATATTTTGATGGCATTTTTGTTAAAATGAAAATTGACCTCAAAACCAAATGTCTTAATTCTCTGAAAAATTGTATAGCTGCAGGGATTTTTCAGGGAACAAGTTTTCATCTGTTGTTCCCTTTTTTTATCCTTTTTTTTATTTTAATATATATATATAATCTAGCTTTAAGTTAGTAGAAAGCATTGACTGCAGCAATGAATGTGAGTAGCAATTATAAGATTGAGCATGCTGTTAATTAAATTTCAGTGTAAATATAATAAATTGTATGTCACAAAAGAAAGAATACAACTCTCTCTCCCCCCCTATGTCTCTCTCTCTCCTCACACACACACACATTACTTCAGAGATGTGGTTGGTGTAAGATGTGATGTGAGGTATGAATTACTTAGGGATGGTGTGATACATGGTGAGAGGAAGGCTGGCAATATTTCAGTTACATATATAGATATACTTACAAAAGCCCCATCATGATTAGGATATGACAGATCTGGTTGCAGAATTGTGACTCTAGATAATATGAAGCCATGAAGCCTATTTATTACTGTGTTGAGTTCATGACTGTAAGGTCATGGATTTAATTTCTGGGCTGGGTGATGAACTGTGTCCTCGAACAAGAAACTTCATTTCATGTTACTCTAGTTTACTCAGCTGAAAGCAAGTACCAGCAGCTGAAGTTAACATTGTAATGCCCCATGCAGAGGGAATCTCCATGGAAAAGAATGGTAACAGCCAAGTGCTTTATTTTTCTTCTGTAGAAAGATTATCATGATAGCTAAAGTTACCTGATCCTGTCAAATGTAATGCTTATTTATTCACATTGTTTTGAATTAATCTTGCATTATTTTATAGCCTTGAGATTTCTGTGATTATTTAATTTTTACAATGACATTGTAGAGTCAGTGTGAGAAGCTGAATTTGGCCAGTTTGAACACAAAACAAGGAGAATATATGGTTGGTTTAGATGCTAAAGTGTTAATGGTTCCAACTTACAATACAGTACATAAACTGTACTGATCTGATATGTCAGCTCCATCTCTATATAACATTTATATAGTGTATAAAGAAGAAGTATAGACATGTGTTGCAAAATAAGTATATAGTTTTTGCTCTGGATAAAAACATTCTAATATTTTTTGGTGAAAAATATACAAGGAAGAGGTAGATTAAGAGAAAACTTGATAAATAACGAAGGTCAAATACTGGTGTGGGTTTGGACAGTTCATTTCAGTCTCGGTCACTTCTGATTCAAAGTTAGTGTCCTTCTAAATGGGTTGGAGGACTACATTTAGCTTACTTGTATATTATGGCAAGATTTCTAAAGCTGGATGTCCTTCCTAACATCGTGTAATATAATTTATCATGGCACCAACACTAGAGAGATTTCTGGATCCTTAGCCAGATTTAAAGAGTGCTCTCAGTACACATGCAGTCAACTATGGAAGCACACCTAGGTTTCTTGACATGTCTTGACCATGTTGCATGATCTTTGTAAACAATAACAAAAGGGGTTCGTAACTATGTCTGGGTTGTTCATTGTTCAATTAACTAAAGGATTATAACCGTACTTGAAAACAGGTGAGGATTGATAACAGGAAATGCATCTAGCGCAGGGTTGGAATCTTCTGGAAGGCCTGCCGGAAGTTCCCTCATGTACATGTGCAGAAAACTAGCAGCTGCGAAATTCTCTTGTATCTCCCTGCTTTTTGACGCCAATAACTGATCGATACAGACATGTCTCCAGCAGCTCTCTTTAGCTGCTACCTCATGGCGCATCCCCGCTATGCATGAACGGGCAGGATTGACACACTCCACTAGACTACTGCCGATAAGCTCCTAGGTTGCCAATTCGCCCAGAGGAAGGAAATGTTTTATAATGCGAATCAAAGAATAAATATTCACACTGTTGAAGTTAACGAAAAACCTCGACTCTTTCTTCAATTAATATTTAATGTGAAGGATGTGAGCAGCACCCATCCAGTGCAGGAATCTCTCATCCTGTTACATACTGTACCATCACAACTATAACTCTTTCCTCTCTTTACTGCATTTTCACTGTTGTACATATTTGCTCTGCTCACAGTTTTTACAGTGCACCCTATACAGTTATGTCAATGCAGTGACATTGATACTGTGCTACATTTCTTCTCAATATATCTTATAATTGATGTTGTTCTATGTAATGTACAGCGATAAGACATTATGAAGAGACTCATCAATTTGGATGCTGCTTCAGCAGTTTTTCATGTCGACTTTTGATTAATGGTTTCTCACTAAACTGATTAGTTTTCTCTTATGACTCGCCTCTTATTGAAACACATTAAGATGCCTTGTATACGTTGTATTTTATTTCTCTGGTGGAGAGAATCGATTATGACATCACAGTAAGAGGAAAATGTAGGTTGAGGTGATTTTAGGAGGTATATGACACATCATATGATGCTTTTGCTGACTGAGGTGAGTGACTCATTTGTTGATGTGATACTATTTAACATGTATACCATATGTTAGTGTCTGCTGTACGGTCCCTGCAAAAATAACTGTTTTCTATGTATGCCTTTACTGTCAATGCTAATATTGTTTACACCCGTTGAGTGAAATAATGAATGGAGGATTATTCATCATCATCACCATTGTCATCAGCATCATCATCATCATACCTCTTTTTAGAGTAGAAACTTGGGTGCAGGTAGGATTGGTTTGGATAGAGGAGCTAGGGATGCTAACATGGGAGACTAAAGAATATATTTTTTTAAAAATGAGGTTGGTTATATTTCATGATGTCAGGCAAGATCTTGGAAATTGAAAAGTGTAGCAATACGCCATATAGCAAACACATATCACCCATGCTAGCATGGAAAAATGAGTAGTATGTTGATGAGAATGAGGAGCAAAGACAGTTTCTTTGTGAGCTAATCTTTGGAATGAAGGAGTGAATCTAATTTATTAGTGTGGTGTTTAACCTTTTAGGATATAAACTGGTCACATCATCATCCTTTAATGTCCATTTTCCATGCCGGCATGGGTTGGCTGATTTGACCAGAGCTAGCAAGCAGGAGAGCTGCACCAGGTTTCAGTCTGATTTGGCCTGGTTTCTATGGCTGGATGCCCTTCCTAATGCCAACCACTTTACAGAGCATGCTGGGTGTCTTTTATGTGGCACCAGCATGGGTACTTTTATGTGACACCAGCATGGGTGCTATCTCATGGTGCCAGCATGAGTGCTTTTTACATGTCATTGGCATAGATACTTTTTATGTGGCTCCAGCACAGGGCTCTTGTAGGTCAATCCTCTTCAGTAGGGGGAGCAACATTAACACTTCTTCTATGGAGGACAAGTTTTCTTGAGTACAGCAAAGCGCCAAATATTCTGTTTTATGTTCAGACAGGGCAGATCCAGCCTCTCACACCTATCCTACAGTATCATTCTAAAAATAAGCTATCACATCAGTAAAACCTGAAATATACCAGATAATGCATGATTAAGTCAAATAAATGAGTAAGCATTACATTTAACAAAGTAATCTGAATGCTAAATACTTTATTTAAATACTTTATTTAAGCCAGTCCATCATTCCCATACAGAATTATAAGATCCTAAATTTTCTTAATGTTTGTGAGTAGCTGTCAGAGTTGAAACTTTGCCTTTTTATAATTCATTCTTTCTTTCTGTTTGTCTAGCATCATGGATGATCCTAACAGTCAAAGCAACACTGAGCGCTGGGTGTGTCCTAATGACCGACAATTAGCATTACGTGCCAAGTAAGTATTAGTAGTTATTATCGTTACTACTGCTGCTGCCATTGCTGTTGCTGTTGCTGCTGCTGTTGTTGTTGTTGTTGTTGCTGCTGCTGCTGCTCCTTCTCTTTTTCTTCTTCTTCTTCTTCTGCATGTTTGCTACAATCACTTGCTGAGCCATACCCAGCACCCTAAGGTGAGTGAAGGATAAGAGATGTCACATTATGACTGAAAGCTTGAAGAGAGCAAGTAGCAGGGGCAATAGCAAAATATCTTCATGTAATATGACACATACATTCAAATTGATAGGGTTTTTCTAAGGATGTGGGCAGTACTTGTCAGCACAATTTTTTGGATTTCTCAGAGACATGGTTCTCCTGGGATATTATCTAGATATTTCTGACATCCTTTTTTTTTATCATACCTACAATAACAAGAGCAGTTATCTCTTTAAGATACCACAAATTTTGTATTTCAATTTCAAGGTCCTTATATTTATTTAATTTGTCAAATTCCTTTACAGATATATCTTTATCAGTGGGAACACTTACATCTATTATTCTACAAGTATTTTCTTCTCAGTCTTTAATGACTATGTCTGGTCAATTAACCTGGATCATTATGTCAGTGTTGACTGGAAAATCCCAGAGGATAGTGACATTTTTACCTTCAATGACTGGTTCAGGATGATGTTCATACCAGTAAGCAGGAGTGCTGATTGTGTAGTGTTTACATATTTTCCAAAGTAAATACTGCCTCACTCTATCATGACGATTTTTGTATTCATTTGGTGTCAACACAACATCTCAATACAAGATGGTCTTTTGCTGCTGCTGCAACTGCTGCTGCTGCAACTGCTGCTTCTTCTTCTTCTTCTTCTTCTTCTTCTTCTTCTTCTTCTTCTTCTTCTTCTTCTTCTTCTTCTTCTTCTTCTATTATCATCATCATTATTATTATTATTATTATTTGTTGTTGTTGTTGTTCTGTATCTTTACATCTAGAGTTCCAATTCTGACAAGGTCAATTTTGGCTTTCATCACCCTGAGTCAATAAGATAAAGTACCAGTTTTGTACTGGAGCTGATGGTTTTGACTTACTACTTTCCTCAGACTCACCGGCTTTGTGCCTAAATAAGAAATTATCATTATTATTATTATTATTATTCTCAAGGCAGCAAGCTAGCAGAATCATTAACATGCCTGACGAAATATTTAACGGCACTTCATCTGTCTTTATATTCTGATTTCAAATTCTGCCAAGGCTGACTTTGGCTTTCATCTGTTCAGGGTTGACAAAATAAGTACCAGTTGGACACTGGGGTTGATGTAATCAACTATTCTCCTCCCCCAATTTCAGGCCTTGTACCTATAATAGAAAGGATGATTATTATTATCATCATCATCATCATCATCATTATTATTCAGTAATTTTATTATCATCATCTTCATCATCATCATTTTTATTATTATTATTATTATTATTATTATTATTATTATTATTATTATTATTATTATTATTATTACTATTTAAATAGTGAGGGAATGACTTTTATTATAGATCTCTTATCACTCACACGTGCTGAAGGATAGAGAAACTGGATGAATGAAGTAGTTCTCTAGAAAATCAACCTGATGCATACACACACAGACATCCATCACATTTACACATGCATGAATACTTTCCACATACACAGACACATCATACATAAATTATAAAAATGATCAGAGATCTGTTTTCTTTATCCATGATATTGTTTTCAACTACCAATAACCACGCCTCAGATTTACTTCATTGGCTTTGGTACCGCCTCTGCACAAAGCTATATTCATCAGTGAACATTCAAAATAATGCTGTTTCTAAGTAAAAGTGATGATAAATAGCCCATAAATTTTACTTTTGAAGTATTGTTTACAAAAATATATACTAATTAATATACATATATATATATATATATATATATATATATACATACACAAACACACACACATGCATATACATATATGTATGTATATATATATATATATATATATATATACACACACACACATATATATATATATATATATATATATATATATATATGTATGTATATGTAAATATATAAAAATAAAAAGATAGAGAGCAATGGTAAGGTTGGAGAAGTATTTTATGGATAGAGTCTTACAGCTGTTTCTGGGAAAATGCAGTACTTCCCTTCATCGCAGACAGAAAAAATAAAGTAATCTATTATTATATCCATAGGCGGATATTTTTAGTATGAAGTGGTAAAGCGTGTGATGCGCTGAAAAAAGAGAGAACAGTACTTGAAGTGTAGTTTCATTCCAGTAGTAAAAATCCGTGTAGAAATCCGTGTAAAGCAATCCATATGGGGATAATCCGGAAATAGATGTTGGAACAAAGGCTGATATAGCATAGATAGCAGAGGTGAATATATGCCATACTGCAATGGATTTTAGCTTGTTTACTTGAAGAATGGCCGAGTCAAGTAAAGGATGAGCGGTAATTAGGTCAAGTCATGAAGACAGAATGTGAAAGGGGATGGAGGAGAGATAGAGGTGAAGGATGGTAGCAGTATACTTTAATGGTCAGTTGATCTTACAGGATAGAGGGGATGAGCATATAGAGAGAAGGAGGGAAGGGGAGAGATAAGGTTAATAGGTCTAGTGGGTAGGAAGGAATGCGCTTATGTAGTATATAGGTGGTGGGGGTATGAGTGATAAACCAAGGATAGAGATAAAGGGAGAGATGGGTGGGAAAGGTATTTAGTAGTATCATATTCAAGAATGCAGCCAAACCTATTTATAGATGGTGGAAAGGGATTCGATATAACGAAGCGAAGCGTTTAGCAACTGCAATCACCGCTCTTTCCACACATTTAAGTTCTATCACAAGCAAAATTGCATAAATGATCACGCAACATAATTATACGACTCCCAACAGGCAACCTATTCAACCTGGCAAAAACATCCATCTTTTACTATCTTTTGAATAGGATTATTTTCTTTTGATCATATCACCACATATATATACCCCCAAATCTATTTCTTCTACTCTCTAATTCACTACAACACCACCTATGCATACAGACTACGTCGTTTCTCTCAATCCCTTTCCACCATCTATAAATATATATATATATATATATATATATATATATATATATATATATATATACACATATATATTTATATTTATATATGTATATTTGAGTGTGTGTGTAGATTGATAGATGTATATGGGGTGGCAATTTATTGTGGGTTAAATGGCAAAGGTGACAGTCTGCAATGAAATACAATATCTTTTACATGAAATACAGTATATGCAGGCATGGTTGTGTGATTAAAAAGTTCTCTTTGTGATTGTATAGTTCTGGGTTTGATCACACCGTCTGATAACATGGGTGAGTATCTTTGACTATGGTCCTGAATTGACATGTGTATAGTGTGTATGTGTATGCTTTTATTTTTCCTTAACCTAAACGTCAGTATTATTTATGTTATACTCGCTTTATATTCCTAACATAACAAGTCATTAAAATAAGTACCAGACTAAAATTAGTACTGGGGTCAATATGATCAACAAAAATCATTGAAGGTCACAATTCAGTGACTGAAACTAGGAAACGAATGTGTGTGTGTGTGTGTTTTCTTTTACTTGTTTCATCCACCGGACAGTGGCCATGCTGGGGCAATATTTTGAAGGATTCAGTCAAATAAATTGACTCCAGGGGTTATTTTTTTAAAGCTTGGTACTTATTTTATTGACCTCTTTTGCTAAACTGCTAACTTATGGGATGTAAACAAACCAACACTAGTTGTCAAGTTGTAGCAGGAGGCAAATTCAAACATAAAGGCACACATAGCTATATACATGCCTACACACACACACACACACACACACACACACCATCATCATCATCATTTAATGTCTGTTGTCCATGCTGGCATAGGTTGGACGGTTTGACCAGAGTTGGCAAGCTGGAAGGCTGCACCAGACTCCAGTCTGATTTGGCATGGTTTCTATGGCTGGATGCCCTTCCTAATGCCAACCACTTCAAGAGTGTAATGGCACAGGTGCCATTTGCGTGATACACACGCATACACACACGCACATGCACACACACACACAAACACACCCACACACACACATATATATATATACACACATTCTTCTACATGTTTCAGTCATTTGACTGCAGTCATGCTGGAGCACCATCTTAAAGGGTTTTAGTCAAAGAAATTGCCCCAAGGACTTATTATTTGTAATCCTAGTACTTATTCTGACAGTCTCTTTAACAAACCAGTAAGTTATGGGCATGTAAACACACCAACATCGATTGTTAAGTGATGATGGTGGGGACCATCACAGACACAAAGACACATACGCATACATATATATATATATAATGGGCTTCTTTCAGTTTCCATCTACCAAATCCACTCACGAGGCTTTAGTGAGCCCAGGGCTATGGTAGTAGACACTTGCCCAAGATGCCATACAGTGGGACTGAACCCAGAATGATGTGATTGGGAAGCAAGCTTCTCACCACACATCATCATCATCATCCTTTGATGTTCATTTTCAATGCTGGTGCAAGTTGTATGATTAAACCCAAGCTGGCAAGCCAGAGAGCTGCACAGGTCCCAGTGTGATTTGGCTTGGTTTTTGCAGCTTGATGCCCTCCCTAACATCAACCATTTTACAGTGTTGGCTGAGTGCTTTTAATGGGATTGCAGCACGAGCGCATTTATGTGATGCCGGCATGAGTACTTTTTATGTGGCACTGGCACAGAACTCTCGCAGGCCAATCCTTTTCACCAGGGGGAGTGTCTTTAGCACTTCCGGTGTGGGTCTTCTTCAGTACAACTAGGCACCAGGTATTTCAGTCCTATATATATCTGTGTGTGTGCAACAGTCTTCTTTCAGTTTCTGTCTACCTAATCCACTCACAAGGCTTTGATTATCCTGGGGATATAGTAGGAGATGCTTGCCCATGGTGCCACACAGTAGGATTGAACCTGGAACCATGTGGTTGGGAAGTACACTTCTTATCATACAGCCACATAATCACCATCATCATCATCATCGTTTGTATTCACTTTCAAAGTTGGCATGGATTTAACAGGTCTTTGGGTGGTGGGGTGTGGTTTAGTGGTTAAGGTGTTGGACTCATGAATGTAAGATTGTGACTTTGATTCCTGGACCAGGCGACGCATTGTGTTCGTGAGCAAAACACTTCATTTCACATTACTCCAGTCCACTCAGCTGGCAAATATAAGTAGTCTTGCGATGGACTGGCGCCCTATCCAGGTGGGGATTTTATATGCCATGGAAGCCAGGAAGCTAGCCCTTATGAGTTAGCATGACTCAAGAAGATAACTTTACCTTTACCTAATAGGTCAGAAGACCATGCCTTGCTCAGATGTTTTAATTTTTACATGGTTATTTATGGCTGGATGCCTTTTCTAATACCAGTTACTACACTGGTTCATTTTTTTTTCACTGGGTTCTAGCTCTAGTGGTGGTAGTGGTGGTGGTGGTGGGGCGTTGCTTTATAACCCAAAAGGCTAAGGATGCCCCATGAATGAGAGGAAGAACAAGAGAGAGGATGGTGACTTTATGCTTCCTGTTAAGAAGTTTAAATAAGGTGAGAGGGACAGGTTTGTTGTTGAGAGAGGGTGTTGGTGGAGACTAACAATTAGTGGCAGGGGAGTAATTAAAAGAAACAGTAGTGCCAGTGGTTAGTGTGTGTGTGTGTGTGTGTGTATGTATGTATATATGTGTGTGAGAGAGAGAGAGAGAATGATAAGAAGGATAATGGGTGAGTTGAGTAGAAGAGATCCAAAATCACCTCTGCCACCAATTTCACCACTTGACTGATGCTTTATTTATTGATTCTGGAGAGCAGAATGGCAAAGCTAACCTCAGCAGAGTCTGAAGGGAAGAAGCAGAGAGAAAGACACAGAGAGAGAGAGAGAAAGAGAGAGAGAGAGAGAGAGAGAGAGAGAGAGAGAGAGAGAGAAAGAGAGAGAGAGAAAGAGAGAGAGAGAGAGAGAGAGAGAAAGAGAGAGAGAGAGAGAGAGATTCAAAATCATCTCTGCCACCTGTGTTATATATGGGTGGGTGGATAAAGTGTTACTTGGAAAAGAGATAAAGATGAAGGTGACTGAGAACCATAGGGGTACCCTCAAGGTAACATCCCTAAAAAAGGTGAAGAGAGCTTGATGTCTGAAGAATGAAGGAGGGTGGGTAAAAGCTGCAGGTCATGTGTGTGGGAAGGGGAAAGTAACTAATGGATAGAAATAGGGAAGGAGATGGTCTTCTGAGGTAAGTAGGGGTGAAAGTAGTCAATGGTAAACAGGGGCGAGGGGAGTTGATGGAACGAAATGTGGGATGGATGTTAATAGGATTTAGAATTGAAGGAGGGATAACTTGTGGTACCAAAAGGGTGAGAGGTATATCATCACCATTATCATCATTATCATCATCATTTTAAATATACACATTTTCATGCTAGCATGCATTACACAAGACTTATTTGAAGTAGTTTTTCAATGATTAGACACCCTTCTGTCACTAATCCTTGTTTCCAAGTAACATACTCATTCCCTTGTTTTTTTTTGAATGATGAACCACTCAGTGGCCAGACATGTTTTTTGCAGTAGACATAAGTAATGTCAGGACGCAAATGGGAAGAGACATATGTGCATGCACACACACACACACACGCATGCATGCATGTAGGCTTGCTCACTCACTCACTCGCTTACTCACTCATTCACTCACTCACTCACTTAATGGAGGGGTGTAAGTAGATAAGAAATCGAATAGAAAGACTACAAAAGAAAACATAGATGTGAAATAAAGATGAATTAAAGATCAAAGATGCTCTACCCCATGCTGAAGCTACATAGAGCTATTGCAGGCTCTTCTCATGGTGACTAAATCTGTTGTAATGTTGAAAACACTTCTGTATCTTCAGCAGGTATCTCAGGGTCACAAGCTTTTTGCTCCTTAGCCTGTTAACTTCACCTAAGTGGGATAGCAAGAATTGATGGTTTCTATCTCTTGTCTCTTGTCTACCACCTTGAACTAGTTTAATGGTTATCTATTTGGTGGCCTTGCAAGACAATCTTCTGCAGGAAATAATACACTGTTCTTGCTGGAAAACGACAAGCGACTTGAGTTGGGATTGAGGCTGTGTGTCATCCTTTAGCCAGAGTCTCATCAACCAAATCTTGATATTTGGCTTTCTTTTGTCAAGTCTTTCCTTCAAGAGCACTCTGATTCTAGTCATAATGATCGTTTTTATGTTCCCTGACAGAAAGAATTTGATTGGAGTGATGTTATTGTCACTTCTAGAAAGATGAGTCTACTCTTCAGATCCACTTGTATCTCCTAGTTTGAAGCTTGATGCCAAATAGAAAACAGGTCCCCTACAATTGCTTTTGTCTTAGGCAACTTATGATCTACTCTTAAGAATCTGATACATATGGATGGTGACACCTGCTGTTCATTGATCTTAACTTTCTGTGTTCTTAAACATTGTTAGTGTGGTATTTTCTTTAAATCTCTACATTATGTGTTAAGGTTTATTTTAAGATAAAATTCTGAGCAACTTCTGTTACCACATGCATGTGCACACACACACACACACACACACACACACACACACACACACATACATACACACACAAGATATTTGGGACTGAACCTCAAACCATGTAGTTGAGAAGTGAACTTTTTAACTATACTGCCATGCCTGTATACAACACACACTAAATAACAGTTGATTTAAACAGCATGATAGCATGCTATATTATATGAACCAAGCTAACTAATGGTTTGTATCTGATATGTGAATTTAATTTCAGTCGTTGTGCAAAATGGAATCATGAAACTCAGAATAGTGATGAAGTGATGTCTCAGCTTTGAATAAATAAATATACACAGGAGTGGCTGTGTGGTAAGAAGTTTGCTTCCCAACCATGTGGTTCTGGGTTCAGTCCCACCATGTGGCATCTTGGACAAGTGTCTTCTACTATAGCCTCGAGCTGACCAAAGCCTTGTGAGTGGATTTGGTAAATGGAAACTGAAAGAAGCCCATATATATATGTATATATATCTATGTGTGTATGTCTGTGTTTGTACCCCATCACAACTTGACAACCGTAGTCCCTATAACTTAGCAGTTCGGCAAAACAGACCGAGAGAATAAGTACCAGGCTTAAAAAATAAGTACTGGGGTTGATTTATTCAACTAAAAATTCAAGGCATTGTCCCAGCATGGCTGCAGTTTAATGACTGAAATAGATAAAAGATACCCCAATATAAGTGTTTAGTACCTTTTCATTTCATTTATCCAACTCTGAATATATACATTTTTTTTCCTTTTATTTTCAGATTAGGAACTGGCTGGTCATATCATACAAACCGATACACTCAATTTCGCAAGGATGACCAACTTAGTGTTGATGAACAGGAGCAGATACTAAATGTGATCTCACGTGCCGAATTCATGGACAATGTGGAACAGGAACGAATTGGGTAAGATCCAGCATTCCTATCATCCTTTCTGTGATAAACTGTCCAAGGACATCGAACACTATTTTTTTAACAATCATCATATAAAATATAACTCTCCACTATTTACTTGGTAGCATTCGCTTTTGAATATGTGCCTAATAGTCTTACATTTCATATTCAAGAAATTTCATTTAGGTATGGCCATGCTAAGAATAGGACATAAGCACGGCCAAATGGTTAAGAAGTTCACTTTAGAATCATGAGATTCCAAGTCTGATTCCACTTGCATCTTGGGTATCTTTTATCATAGACTTGGATCCACCCAAACATTGTGAGTGAAAAAGGGTAGATGGAAACTTGGTTGAATAGAAATTACTTGTAATTCAAAGTGCCTGCCTTATTGCACATGGTGTCATTTTGATTCAGCATTGATATTACATTAAATGTACAAATTTCTGTGGAATATTGAACCATTTGAGAATCCAAACAATAGGTAGTTCTGTTATTTGGGCAACTACAACATCTGTTATTGAAACTGATAGTGGATTCATTTACATGTAAATAATTATTGTAGTGAGCTCGGTGAAATCGTAGTCATGGCAAGTGCTGGAGACACACAAAAGGCACCCATGCTGGAGACACACAAAAGGCACCCATGCTGGTGACACACAAAAGGCACCCATGCTGGTGACACATACACAGCATCCTTGCCAGTGACATGTAAAAGACACCCAGTACAATTCTGTGGAGTTGTTGGCATTAGGAAGGGCATCCAGCAGTAGAAACCAAGCCAAAACAGACTAGAGCCTGGTGTAGCTCTCCAGTTTATCAGCTCCATTGAAACCATTTTACCCATGCCTGCACAGAAAATGGATGCTAAATGATGATGATGATTTTTCACTCAGCTAAGACCTCTGACATTTTTCAGTCTCTTTAAACCAGCATCTCAAACAAGGAAGCAGTGGATGTGTCATTGCTCTGAATTTTTACTCACTGTGAATTAGGCATGTACTGTCCATGCAATCAAGCAATTTGAATAGCGCTGGAAAAAGCTAAAAGCAGAAATGTCCAAAATGATTCCACAATGTTATTAGTTTACATGAAACTCTTTGTTGTGATAAAAAGTATCACTTGAAAGTGTTGGTTTATTTTCTTTTCTGTTTTGCATTTCTTTACTTTCAGGCGTCTGGTAGAAAAATTTGATAACATGAAGAAGAATGCTATGGGAAATGGCGACAATCAATGTATTTTATGTGGTGATGAATTTGGTTTGCTGGGAGCTTCTCCAACTTACTGTGATGATTGTAAGAAGGTAATGTAATGTCTAAGTGAGACTATACTTCTTAACATGTTTTAACACTTTAGCATTCAGGTTACTCTGTCAAATGTAATGCTTATTTATTTATATTGTTTTGAATTAATTATGCATTATCTCTTAGCTTTGAGATGCTGATGATGTGGATAGATTTGGTCAGTTTGAACATAAAACAGGATATGGCTGGATATGGCTGGTTTAAATGCTAAAGGGTTAACATTAGAGTCAGACAAAATGCTTTGCAATATTTCTTCTGGCTCTATACATTCTGAGTTCGAATTCCACTGTGGTCAACTTTTCCTTTCGTGCTTTTGGGGTCAATAAAATAAGCTACCAATCAAGTGCTGGGGTCAGTGGTATTGACTGCCTTGCCCACCTCAAAATTGCTGACCTTCCTCATACCTAAGTCTAAAACCATTACTGTTGCTGTTGCTATAGAATTGCACATTGATTATGGAGAATTAGTGACAATAAGCATTCTCAACTCTCAAAGACTTTGTTAATAATATTGGCACAATAGAGAATGATAGTTACTGTAAACAAACTGTTCAGGTTTCAATTCCCATGTCACACAAACTTTTGAATAGCTATTTTTGTATCATTTTCACTGCTTCTATGGTTACAGAGATGATTTGTATTCACATGTCTTAGAATTTTCTCATTTATTTGATGAA
The DNA here is from genome assembly GCF_046866305.1 of Octopus bimaculoides. Classification (NCBI taxonomy): domain Eukaryota; kingdom Metazoa; phylum Mollusca; class Cephalopoda; order Octopoda; family Octopodidae; genus Octopus; species Octopus bimaculoides. Next base: position 131,234,348 of record NC_142928.1, read on the forward strand.
ATCAAATTGGTTTCAGTCTGTTTCTTTTGTTTTGGCTCTACTATTTTATGGCATTGCAAAATCTATAATCTCATATATTTTCTTTTTTACTCTCCTCTATTATAAGTTTATTTGTACTCCTATTACATGAACAGTTTGAAATAGTGAAATCTTACATAATCACACAGTAGTTGTTTTCTTTACTGAATTCAAATTTCTGACTACCCTCACAGTTTACCTTTTCCCTTCAGCAGCTATCAAAATAAAGTACCAGTCAGATCAGTTTAACTGACTATGCCTTTCCCTGAATTTTGTGGGCACGTGCCCTTGTTAAGAGAGGTGCTGTTTTCTAGTAACTTTGCTGAATGCTAAGTAAGAATTGTGAGAATGACTACAGAAGCAATTAAGAATAGATGAAATACGGATTTATGAAAATTTGGGCTCTGGTTATGTGCAGTGTGTGTAACAAACACATAGTCTACCTGTGAGAATTAGCTTTGGTGGCTATTGTGAACTTTATTTAAATTACAACAAAAATATGGGCTCATTCTTGTCCATTCTGACACCTGAATTGCTTGTGGGTGCTTCCAAGATGTGACATTTTCAGGACTTAGACAAAGTGTAGAGCAAAGATGAAGATAATCATAATTTTGAAGAGCCTTGATCTGACTCAGGAAGTTATGAATTTTCTATGAATTATATGTTTTAATTATGTCTGTATTGATGCATATTCATTTATGATGTGTAATTTGAAAGGAAAAAATTATCACATCTCAGTATGTTGTGTATCTTTATCCCTCCTCTTTCTTTTGTTTATTCCCACATATTTTGTAACTCTGTTTATGCATTTGTATTGTATGAATGAATGGATTTGATAGCAGCAATAATAAAGATTATTATTTTTATTATCATTAAGGTGGTGATCTAGCAGAATCATTAGCATGCTGGGCAAAATGCTTACCAGCATTTTGTCTGTCTTATGTTCTGAGCTCAAATTCCACTAAGGTCAACTTTGCCTTTCATCCTTTCTGGGTTGATAAAATAAGTACCAGTTGAGCACTGCGGTTGATATAAGCAACTTATCCCCTACCCCAATCTTGCTGGCCGTGTGCCAAAATTTGAAACCATTATTATTATCATCATTGTTGTTGTTGGTGGGGATGGTGGTGGTGTTATTGCTTTTATGTTTTATGATAGTTGATTGTGTTTCACCAGGACCCTCATATTGTAGATTATTACCAAGCGAATCTATGTGGGATACAGTTTTAGTATAACACATTTAAGTAGAGAGGCATATTTGCATTAATTCTTTTAATTGGAGTAAAAAGATTTTAATTTGAGAATAAAAGTTATTCCTTTCTATCACTTGTAAGCAAATAAAATAGCTACAATATTCAAAAATAACTCCTCAAAAAATTTAAATGAAAATAAATATATTTTTACCTATAGTAGACAGGAAAAGTAGAAAAACAAATTTAATTCTTCTTCAGAATATTTCAAAAGAAAAAGAAAATAATGAATTTCTGACAGAAAACAAGAATAATAATAAATGATAATAACACAACAGTATACATGTTTTTTTCATTCAGTGAAGAAATGAATAAAGAGTTTGGGTTTTGGAACAGAGAATGTTTTTTCCAGCCTTTCTTCTTTTACTGGGACTATTTCAAACAGATGAAAATTAAATATAAATTTCTGGTGGAGAAAAACTCTACTTGGTAGAGCTGTGTGACAAGAGAAGGTACATCCATACCTCAGCCTTATTAAGCAGCAAGAAAAAGGAAGAAAAACCTCATGTTTGCACCTCAAAACACATAGAAACCTTTCTCATACCCCCACTCACTCCAAAGGACAATCGCAGTTCTAACTGATATACAGAATAACATATACCTTATTGACTGAGGAAAATACTATTGCACTGTGGACATAATATTCAAAATGAATGCAATGAAACAGACCAACCTGGTACATTATACACACAGCTGGAAGCTCTTACCATGATATATGGGAAAACAAAACACAGGGTTTTAGGTAAAAGATATTGGTGACAACAGTGACCCTTAGCTCATTGCTGCTTTTGACATGCACTACGAACAAGTGGTAAGTGGCCAAAGAAACTAAAAACAACATATTGCCAGTTTGGGGTAGGGCCTATATGGATATAGAAATTCTAATCAGCAATAATAAACCACAATAATTCTGAGGGTGTTCCTCTTTGTGAGTGCAGAAAGAAGTCCTGCTACAATGCAGATTGCAGTAAAGTGCATTTGAGATCGTTCTACTTTTAACCATGAGAAACTTAGAAAAACAGAGGAAGGGACAATGACAGAAGCAGCAACAATACCAGGTCCTGGAGGCTGCTGTTAAAACAGCAACTTCCAGGACTTGGTCAGCATTATCTTTCATTCTTTCAGGATCAATGTAATTGATTTGCCTCCTCCCCTGTAAATTGCTGACCTTGTGCCAAAATTAGAAGGAGTTATTATTATTGGCAGTGAGCTGGCAGAATTGTTAGCACTCCATGCAAAATGCTTAGCAGCATTTCGTCTGTCTTTATGTTCTGAGTTCAAATTCTGCCAATGTCAATTTTGCCCTTCATCCTTTCTGAGTTGATGAAAATAAATACCAGTTGTAGACTTAAGTGGATGTAATCAACTTACTCCACCCCTGAAATTGCTGGTCTTGTGCCTATAGTAGAAATTATTATTATTTTGTTATTATTATTATTATTATTATTGAGTGACAGAACAGTGCATGCCATCAAAGTTGCACTGGGGTAAAATATACAAAGCCCAGTATACCCATCATGACTACCTGTCTGATAAGAGTACACTAGCCACATGCATCACAACAATATATGCACGAAATGCTGATCTCATATCAAGATAAACTGCATGGCCTTGCAGGTGGGGCCCAGTTAGAATTTTCTTCAGGTTGAGTAGCCCATCCTGCTCAAAAAGTCCCTGAATAAGGTTTGTTTAAGGATGATGAATGAAACACCCATGTTTCCAGAGGTGAATTATTGAAACCTCAAAGAATTCCTCTCAACACATGGCTATGATGTTCCCCCACTACTTCTGCTCGTGATCAGAGATGTACATATTGTCAACCACTAAGGAACATGCTCAACTGGTTAAGGTCAAACAACTGACAAGCGAATCTGTGGTATTGAGCTGAGTGTTTCCTGAAGCCCATCTTTTATACCAAGACAAAACAATGTACATAACACTTCCAATCAGTTAAGATGAGAAGCCATGAAAGCTATTGCTTGGTACTGCATCAGGGTATTTATCATCATCATCGTCATCATCATCATCATCATCATCGTCATCATCATCGTCATCATCATCATCATCATCATTATTATGGTAGTGAGCTGGCAAAACCATTAGCCTGCTGGGCAAAATGCTTAGTGGTATTTTGTCTGTTTTTAATTCTGAGTTCAAACTCTGCCATTGGCAGCTTTGCTTTCATCTTTTGGGAGTTGATAAAATAAGTATCAGTCAAGTACTGAGGTCAACATAATCGATTCTCCTCCCCTCAAAAATTGCTGGCTCTGTGCTGAAATCTGAAACCATGAAAGGTGGCAAGTTGCCAGAAGTGTTAGTATGCTGGACAAAATGTTCAACAGCATTTCATCCACCCTTACATTCTGTGTTCAAAATCTGCCAAGGCCAACTTTGCTTTTTGTCCTTTTGGAGGTTGAGCATTGGAGTCAATGTAATCAACTTTCCCACCCTTCAAAATTACTGGCCTTGTGCCTATATTAGAAAGGATTATTATTAGCCTAGTGGTCAGATTGTTGCACTCTCAATTGCAAGATCATGGTTACCATTCCTAGATTGGGTGATGCATTGTGTTCTTGAGCAAAATACTTCGTCTCATGTTGCTTTGTGATCACTTTGACACCTGACACATGGTACACCATGCACCTGTTCAGGTAACATCGATTTGATAGATGGGGTGAGCTAATGTACAGCCCATACATTTGATCACTATAAACAAATCATTTGTGTAGATTGTTTGGCAAAAGCTGAACACTCATATGTTGTCTTCGACTAGAAAGTCTATTATTATTATTATTATTATTATTATTATTATTATTATTATTATTATTATTATTGTTCAGTAGTTTTATTTTTATAACGTGCTTTCACTTCACTACCGAGCGCAGCTCTGTGTGCCTTGGGTATGTGCTGTGGTTTGCTGTGATGCTCTTATGGTTACTGTATTGAAAGTGTTTTGCATAGGATGTGTGCAGTGTCCAGTAGTGCAATTTTCTGTATATTATATATATTTGTAAGTTCTGGTGTTTTTGTTATGTATTTGTCTGAATTTTTATTATTATTATTATTATTATTATTATTATTATTATTCTGCTGAGGTTGACTTTGCCCTTCATCCTTTCAGGGTTGATAAAGTATGAACCAGTTGAGTACTGGTGTCAATATAATTGACTATCCCCCTCCCCCAAATTTCAGGCCTTATGCCTATAGTAGAAAGATTATTATTATTATTATTAAGGTGGCAACCTGGCAGAACCATCAGCATGCCGGGCAAAATACTTTGTGGTATTTTGTCTGATTATACATTCTGAGTTCAAATTCTGCCAAAGTCAACTTTACCTTTCTTCCATTTGGAGTTGATAAAATAGGTACCAGTTGAGCGCTGAGTTGATATAATCAACTTCCTCACCCATCAAAATT
>NC_142928.1:131244032-131254032 GCF_046866305.1 Octopus bimaculoides
GCACAAAGATCGTAGCAGATGAGAATTGTTTGTCATGGTTACCAGAACTCCCATATCACACGATTACATTCTATTGGAAATCATCCACACATGCTAGTCTGCTATAATCTATGTGTGTGCTTTTATACCCCAAGCGCCTATATGAGAGGATCTCTCAAATTAGAACACTCGGTATTCAGTGTTCTAACATGACTGCAAGATAGAAACAGAAAGAACAAAGAATTACTTCTGGTATTTTGTTTAGTTGTGGTTATGTCCCTACACACCTTCATGCTTTTCAACTTTTCTTGTCATACCTTATGAGTAATTGGATCAATATTAAAACCTTTGAAAGTGCTGTCCCAGTGTGACTATAATCTAGTGACTGAAACCAGTAAATGAATAAAAGAATAACAATATTTGTTTCATAACAATTTCCAATCAGATCTCTTGTGAAAAATTTGCTAATGTTTTTTTGTTTTTTTTTTAATTTTCTGCAAATTAATGACTTGCTGTTTAATTTATTCAAAGGCTGTATGCATTAAATGTGGTGTTGATACCTTCAACAGCCAAAAGACACCATTATGGTTATGTAAATTATGCAGTGAGAGCAGAGAGGTAAGACTTGCTTTGTATTTCTTGAAAATCTTTGGGAGTACATTTTTGTTTTACTGGAATTAGGTGCCTTGTGTAAAGGTTAGAAATGTGACAAATATGCTTCATGAAAAATCCCTTTTAGAAAGTTCTAGGAATTTATTGATGAACTATAGTTTATTTTTTGTTCTCTAATTTTTCTTTACATTTTTTGTCATCTCCAAAAAATTCATTTCCTCAAATTTTTAAATCCTGTTTTCCCCTTCCTTTTCCTTTGTTTACCTTAACTTTCAATTTTTTTCTCCCCTTTTTCCCTTTATTTCTTTCACTTTTTTTACTATCTCTTATCTTCTCTTTGCAGTTTGCCTTCCCTTCTCACCCCTTTTCTTTGTCTTTTAGTAATATTCCCACAATCAGTTTTCTTTTATTTGAGATACCAGCCAGAGAGGTTTTATGAAAACCCTTTTATTTACATTTATTCTCATCCTTCTTGACAGTCTCAAGACATTATGAAGCAATGTTAAATCTATGTTAGCTTCTACAAAGGCAATACAATTACAAACCTGACTTGTGTAGAAATAACTACTGCCAATAAACAACCTTATCTTACACACCAACAAACAAAACTTATTTCAGTTGCAATAATGGGCAAATAATGGGTCCAAATAAATGAAGTTGCCAGTGATTAGGAAGTGGGTCGAAAGAGGTTGTGTTTTTGTAGATTTGGTTGTCGAAATATTTACCTTTCTATGCTATATAATTCCTGTTGCCTTTAACATAACCACTACCTTTACTACTACAACACTATTACTACAATAACTATTTAAACCATTGTCACCTCTCCATAATATAATACAAATAATAACCCAATGAGAAAGTCTATGTTGTCACTTTACCTGTTAGAAATAGATGCTACACCTCCCTCAAATCAGACCCTTAATCTTAAGAACACGACACATTAGATAAGGCATATACCTCTAAAAGGATGGGAAACATTTCATTATAGTTTTTTCAAACAAAACTCTCCATGACTTAAACAACAACAATCCAGAACCTGTATGTGGTCACTCAACTTGCTAGAAATAGTAGCCAAAACTCCCTCCAATCAGAACTTAATGCCTAAAAAAGGGAAAGAACATATGGGATAACTTTACCATGCATAAAGATTGGATGGTCATAGCTGGATAGATGAGCATAGATAGGTCTACTAGGTCTAGTTGATGTAGGGCTAATTTGATATACAAATTAGTTTGATATACAAATTAATTTGATATATAAATTAGATAAGTTTCATGCTCAAAACTCTTGACCATTGAGTCACTTTATGACTTCTGATGATTAAAAATATATGCATACTAATGTTTTCAGTTTTATCTCTCCTGTTCGTACTATTTGATATACAATTTAGAAATTTGTATCAGGCATACTCTGCCAACACTTCTGCAAAGTATCATTCTTTCCTATCTGCAATATGGACAGCTTGTCATGAAAAAGGAACTTCACCAAACTGTTGATATGCATATTGTGACTTTCACAATATTAAGGACTATCTTAGTCAATTTTCTTCAAAACTGAGAAGTTTTTACAACAAAATTTGTTGAAAGTTCAGAAAGCTTATTCCTACATGTCTACTGGAACATTTCTGAATTATTGTATATATATCAGGTAGATACTAATTAAGCATCTAATAAAGTATATCTAGTGAAGTATATCCACCACAGTTATTCACTTGTGTACTAAGTCAAAGTAAAAGATGTCTTCACTCAATACCATTCTCCATTCACTGGCTTACCTGTTAAATATTCTCTCTGTTCTTTTAACAATTATTGTTGCTCCTGTTATTATTACAGCTTTTAATGTTAATTCTTGTCAAACTCATTCAACCATAAGACAAAACACCTTGCAATATTTAGTTTATGATCAAAAGCAGTGAGCTGGCAGAATCATTAGCATGCTGGGCTAATGTTTGTCTTTATGTTCTCAGTTCAAAATCTACTGAGGATGACTTTGCCTTTCATCCTTTCAGAGTCAATGAAATAAGTACCAGTTGAGCACCGGGGTTGATGTAATTGATTTATCCTCTCCCTTGAACTTGCTGGCCCTGTGCCAAAATCTGAAACCAATATTTAGTTATGATCTTTTATGTTCTGAGATCAAATCCTCCCAAAGTCTTCTTTACTTTTCATCTTTACTGAGTTCTTAAAATAAAGTATCAGTTAAGTACTGGAATGATTTAATTAACTATACCCATTCCACAAATATGAGGCTGAATCCATCTTTGGTGATACATTTCTTTTTAGTTTCTAAAGCGCAACAAGTGAATTCAAGCATTAATTATACTGTTCTTACCCAGCTGTCTAGTTTTACCATTTTTATTAACTCTGGATATGTTATGGGTTCATCCTCACTTCACAGACAAACAAATAATATAACAAGCAGCAACATGATATAGACAATTTGCCTATTCAGCTAAATATTTCAAATGGAATAGTAATTAAAACAGCTTTTGCTTGTGTTCTGCTGTTAAACATTGTTTAAATGCTGATCTTATCCAATCAATATAAGTGCAATGATGGTTGATTTCGATAATAATCCAACTATAATTGCAATTTGAATTTGATTATCTTCAGAGTTTTCTACGCCACATATAATTGACACCAATTACAATGATTTCCATTTTATTATTAAAGCATCAAATATGGTTTGCTACTTCCTCTATTGATATACTAAGAGCTGCTTTTAGTGGAGCAAATATTGGTTTATCATATTTCCTATTTCTGGGATCAAATGCAGTTCTGAACTAAATATACCTTTCCCTCTATGTTTCTTTTCTCTAGAGTTGATACAATAATTATCGTAAATATAATGAGGTTAATTCAATTACTGTTTCCTAATACAAAATGTAACCTATGACAAAAGCAGTAATTTTCTCACTGAGTGGTGGGCATTGTAGTGTGATACTCACTCTTTCATCAATCTTACCCTATTTTCTTCACTTCTCACAACACTGAACTGATATCCTCTGCATCCAACTCATTCCCTATCTCTAATCATCTGTCACACTATTTACCTACACATCCACCTTTTCTGGTCTTCTATCCTATTCTGTCTCATATTCACATTGTACCTGGGCCTCACGGAAGCAGACGGCGTACCATGTATTTACCTTTTCAGCAAGACACCTACTTCTCTCCCTCTATTATAACTTCTTATTCCTCCAGTTTATGCCCAACCCAGATGAGGGGTCTTGTCTTGCAGGTACTTGGTGACCTCACTGATGCTGTTCACCATGTGAAAAGCACCCACTGCACTCTGTTAAGTAGTTAGCATTAGGTATGGCATTCAGCTGTAGAAACCATGCCAAAGCAGACATAGAACCTGGTAAAGTAAAAAGGTAAAGTTACCTTCTCTAGTCATGCCGACTCATAAGGGCTGGTTTCCTGGTTTCCAGGGAGTATGAATTCCCCATCTGGATGGGATGCCGGTCCGTCACAGGATTTCGCACTTTTGCCAGCTGAGTGGACTGGAGCAACATGAAATGGGACTTTTATGCTCAAGAACACATGTTGCATGGTCCAGGAATCAACCTTACAATTATGAGTCTGACAGCCTAACCACTAAGCCATGTGCCTCCACATAGAACCTGGTGCGGTCCTCTGTTTTTTCTGTTCTTGTTAAACCATCCAATTCATGCCAGCATGGAAAAAAAGGACATCATATGATGGATGAGGATGATTAGCTCATTCCCTCCATCAAACTGATGTTACCTGAACAGGTGCATGGTGTACCACACATCAGGTATCAAAGTGATCACAGAGCAATGTGAGATGAAGTGTTTTGCTCAAGAATATAACACACCATCAGGTCCAGGAATTGAAACCACGATCTCACAATCATGAGTGCAACACCCAAACTACTTGACCATGCACACTCACCAGTTGTGTATGTACAACACATGCAATTAGATAGTGTTAATTGACAAAATAAAGACGAAAGCAGTTTCATTTAGAGAAATTATACCAATCTGATATATCTAGCTGTTCTGTTTCTCATAGAGGTATTTTAACATGTCCTTCACTGAGAAGAGAAGAAAACTGCCATCAAAGTTAGATCTAGATTTGTGGCTACATGCATATTGTTTGTGTAGATTGTGAATAAGGATGCTTTGTTAGTTTCTGAGATTTGAAGTTATCACACTCTAGATACTCCATATTTTTTGTGAAGTAACTTACTTTTGGAAGAGAAATACACATGCAAACTCCCTTTTTCCTCCGTCTCCCTAAAAAAAAAAATTTTTTAAACAGTTACTTTGTATCTATATAAAAGCTAAATATATTTTTGATATTTTCAAATATTGGGAAAGTAAAGTTTGTGGAGATAATATGCATTTTATTGAGAAAAATAATTTTTAAAATCTCTAAATCTATTTTAAATATTGGAATCGATTTTTATTTTATTTTAGCCACAAGAGATGTTTTTCTTGTTTTCATTTTAGTTTTATTTTCTTAGAATTTCTATTGGTTTTCCTGATAATGATGTTTCTACTTGGCTCCATAAATAATTAAATAAAATAAAGCTGGTACAGATTTCATCACTCCCAACACACTTCATTGGCTCTCTCTCACAGAGAGAGAGAAAGAAATCTTTTGACTTGATTTTCAAGGATTTGAAACAGATTTTTATTATTTTTCTAGCCATAATTATTTTTTTACCTTCTAATTTTATATTTCCAATAGGAATTTCTGTCGATTTACTCTTTTTTTTTAAATGTTATTTTATTATAATTTTTCTTTCCTTCATTTGATATTTCTGCTTGGCTCAACAAATAATCTAATGAAATCAAGTCATTCCATCTATTGTGTATCATCAGAAAGCTACAATATTTAGAGAGAGGAAAAAAAATTAAAACCTAGCAGGTTTCAAGTAATCATAGTGTTTTGAGTGTCACTTTGAATACAAGAAAAAAAGTGGGAGTAGAAACCCACTCATACCACAACCACTACCACCACCATGACCTTATTCTTTCTTTCATCTGCATTTATTACTATTTTATTTGCTCCATGAATGACATATAATGTAATATTCATAAACATAGTAAACTCCTGGGAGAAATTCTAAAGTTTCACAAAGTTTTGAGATTTCAATCTTTAATACTAACTAACCAAGCTAGTACTGGGAATTGGAACAGAACTGAAATAAATATTTTGTATCAACATTTCTATAATGAGTGAATTCTATGAGGATTTGATTTTATGAAAAAGTTATTGAGTTAATGGTCTGTAGTGGAGTATGGAATTATGGCTAACATTTCTGTATCAGCAATAGAAAATATATTAAGTTTACTAATTTATCAGTTTTGTCCATTGGGAACATTGTGTATCATGATGAGGAAGCAGATGAAGTGTTGTCTCATTTGTGAACTACAGGTAATGAAGTTGGTAAGGATTCATTTGGCAGTGCAGATATAATCTGTACTACTGAATGCTCCAGAAGTATGATGGTTTTACATATGTAGGGTAAAAGCAGTGAAACATTGTCTGAGAATACAGAAGACTTGGGAAAATAAAAGTATGATAGATCATAGTGAAATAATTGATAATTTTCAAAGTAAATGTAGCTTATTAGCAATTTGAACAGTGTTGATGGACACTGGGGATAAAAACAAAACTTTAGTAATAACTAGAATAATAGATAACCAATGAAGCATATTGTAGGATAAATGAAATTGTCCCTAGTCTTGATTTAATAGACAAAGTAAGTTGGGGAAAAAGAAGAACAACTAAAAGGAGCTTGTTTTGTACAATCCATACTACCTTGCCTACAGCATTTTTTTGTCATTTAATTTTAGAGTTTTTTTCTGTTTTCTACATCCACTGAGTCAGACTTTTTCAATTTGTTCATCAGTTTTCCTTTGCCATTTTAGAATTTTTTAAAATTATCATTTGTGTAGGTATGGAAACGATCTGGTGCTTGGTTTTTTAAAGGAATTCCAAAATATACAGTTCCAAAACATCACCATGAGGGTGGCAAGTTTTCTTCAAATGCAAGAAACCAACTAGAAACTTCAGCTCACCAGAAGAGTCGTTCTGGATCATTTCGCAGTTATAATACTTGGAGCAGAGGACGGCACAATGGCAACAAGGAAGGGTTTGGAGGTCAGGCATCATCTCACATAATCTGAAATGTTTCTACCTCATTTCTTTCTCTCATGATTTATTCCTGTGAAGGGTTTAAGATATTATTATGTAAAAACAGAGTTGGTACTAGATAATGGAAGGCAAACTCTCTTAGGCATGATGCAAGAGCTTCCTAGAATGTCAGCAACTGCTTTTAACCATAAAGATCAATTCAAATAATTTTGACAGCTTTGACTATGTTGAAGATATATGGTTTCTAGGAGATTATTATTACCGGGGTTTATATGTAACAAAAGGTTTCTTTGGTTAGAGATAACTCAAAGACAACAGCTGTAAAATCACAAGAGCTCTAATAGGTATGGTAAATATATAGAAGGTAATTTTGATGAGTAGTACATATTAAGATAAGTGTGGATATGTCACTAGAATTAGCTAGTGATAGTCTGCACCAAATTGATTGAATTAAGTAGCCACAAGAGAATGTATACAAATAAAAGTCAAAAACAATACATAATATTCCCAGGCAGCAATTGAACTACAAATTCTCTGATGTACTAACAATCACACTAATTAACTAGTGCAATGTAATCAGCCTATGTAAAACAATTTCTATTGATAATTATCACATTACTCTTCTGAATTGTGTTAGCTAATACACACACATATATATATATATGAGTGCATGCATTCATGTGTGCATTTCTACTCATATTATGAGCTGTGTCAGTCTCAAGTTTCACTGACATTTTAATAAGTAGCCATCTGATACTACAGTTAGCAGTTTGGAAGGGAGAGGAAGTAAGTCCAGAGAAATTGTTAAATAATAATGAAACTGATCAGTCTGATGCTCATCCCAAGCTGTTGCAAAGTCTCCTCTTGGGCATAATTTCACAGTGTGACTATATGGATATGAACTTGCATATGTATCTATTCATAACCTTCACTATATTAGTACTCTAGTAATTATTATCAGGTTATCTATCTTATACCATTATACAAATGAGCTGCATCAGTCATAAGTTTTGCTTATATTTAAATAAGTAGCTCCTGCAGCTAACTATTGTTTGTTGTTTAGTGGGGAGAGGTGATTCCTAATGAAATGTTTAAATAAAAATGAAGCTAGTTGGTTTGATCTTCAACTCCAGTTACTAAAGGACCATGAGAGTCAAGAACAAATGCTGCTCAATTAAATACATATAAATGATTCCCTATATTGATTTAAAATGCAATAGTTTCTATTCATATTGTTCTGTACTAATCTCAGTGTATTGTTTTATGCAAATTTGGATATTTGCATATTAATTGTTGGAGTAACTGTTTTGCTAAGGCTATCTGTTTTATTGTTGGATTTCTTTTCTAACAATAACCATCCAACCATGAAATAGCAATTCTTTTAGTTAGTTATTCTATGGCAAGCAGAGTAACATGCTTAGTTTAAGAGGCTTTTTAATATTATTATTTTATGAGACATGCATTAAATTATCAAAGTAATATACTTTTTTTTAAAGCATGGTATAATTAAGGCAATTTTTTAAATTCATAATCTTTGTTGTTGGTAGCACCTTAACCAAATGGCATCTTAAAAAATAAACTTTTCATATATTTTACACCTTGGTGGTTGTAGTTTCCATATTTAGATATATTGATGCCAACTTATTTGTAAAGATGGCTCTAATATGTACAATGCTTTGGATATAGAATTTGTATGAATGTTCATGATTTCAAACATGTTATGCTCTTGATTTTGTGTAAATGATGATGACCTCAAATGGATCATATTCCTTAGTGAGCTGGCAAAATTTTTAATGCATCAGACAAAATGCTTAGTGGTATTTCTTCCATCTTTTACATTCTGGGTTCAGACACCAGCTTTGCCTTTCATCCCTCCTGGGTTGATAAAATAAAGTATCAGTCAAGTACTAGAGTCAATGTAATTGACTAACCCCCTTTCCCTAAAATTGCTAGCTTAAAAGTTTTATCTGGATACTGATGATCTTAAATATATGACATTCATATATTTATGTAAAAGTCAGAGATCACTGCTAAAAATTATTTAGAGTCAGTTTAGATCTCTTTTGCAGTCCTTGGATATTGCATTTTATTTAAGTATGAATGTATGCAATTTTCCATGTAACTTTGGAAGTAAGGAATTTATTTTGTTTAACTAGGAGAAAGCAGTGGTCAAGATGCATCAAGCAGTTCTGAAGACGAAGTGAGCATTGGAAAACGCACGAAAGGTAAGTAGATAACTAAGCACTGACTAGCTAATGGAAAATGGATAGATTTAATAGTGAAATTTCAAATTTGATACAATTCACATTGATAAATTACTTCTGTAGACTTTAACCAAAGACTAATCCGGTAAAAGAAGTACTTGCTGCTAATGCATGTTATGTTTAATGTCGTTTTGCATTTGGCAATAGCAGCAGATTTATGGATTCTTTTTCTTTAATCCATCCATCCATCTTTTTTCTCTGCCCACTATTTCCGGGAGAGTCATATGGGCAGAGTACCTGAGCACCTCATGCATAGGGTCCTATTAGACTTCCCTGTCGGGTTCCCAAATTTGATCAACTGAGACTATGGTTATTATCCAACCATCTCATTCTTGGTCTGCCCTTAGGTTTCCTGCCAGTTGACTTGGCTTGAAGAATCTGTCTTGTAATTCTTACCTGTGACATTCTAATTACATGTCCATAGTACTGGAGTTGTGACCTCTCAGTGCCGAGAATTAGCAGCTTGACCTGGAGAAACTCCCTGATATTCAAGCTATGCAACTTGTTAAGTAACATTACTCCTGAGACCTTTCAGAAGAACCTCATTTCAGCTGCTTGTATTCTCTTTCAGTCATTACCCAACATTCATGATATATAATAGTTTCATTATGTATAAATAATTAATGAATACTTGTGTGTACTGTGAGTTGTATTTTTGAGTATGTAAACATGATTATAATGTCAAATTTACTGAGTTCTCAATTCATTTTGTATTTTATTTATCATATCATGAGCAATATCTAATTTGTTTCAGTTTGTAGAGATATAAAATTAGCAGAGTCATTAGGGTATAGGATAGAAAATGCTTTGCAGTATCCAGTCAAATAATGAAATTAAATTCTTTCCCCCACTCTCTCTACTTTATTGCTCTGTGATAAAGGCCTTGAGAGACTGTTCACATCACCATTTTCTGCAGACACAAGAGGAAGGTTACAGTGAGATGCTAGAAACATCGTACTGTAATAAAACTGATATGTTATTGGAACCAATGAAGGATGGACTGTTAGCACAGCA